>NW_018480060.1:28343-32444 GCF_002113885.1 Mizuhopecten yessoensis | reverse complement strand
CCCAACACTTTCAGCACAACAGTGTATAGTCAGATGTCCATACAGGTGTGTAATACAGGTAAGGTTACCTGTGTGTCACTAGGTACAGTATAGGTGATAGTGGTCACTAAGAGTGCTCACTGGACCATGGTGAGATCTGGTCTATCTTCAAAAGAAATGTTTCTCAAAATCCAGAAAAGACAGAAAAATCTGCACCAAAGACACCACAAATGTAATCTAAAGCACCTCCAGAATACACAGTGCAACATTCGTCATGAATGCATTGTTATTTTCAGCATAACAGACACTTTTCTAGAGAGCTCATAAACAACACCTCTGGCCAGGTCCTCCGTCCTTGACCCCTCCCAAAACGAAAGTTTAGTAGACTGACCATGTGTCATCTTTCATATGGGGTACATGCTCTTTTATATCTGCTGTGTTACGAATTTCAACATGCGTTCATTGGATATATCGATCCCGCTATCTCAAACAACACCATTGGCTCTTGGACATCGCTCTAGCACACTATCCACACAGAGTTGTCGTTCCTTACACGCTTGTTTGTCAAATGCTTTTGCTAGTTCCGGGCATTCAGTTCTCGTTTACGAAAGACATTGTCACGTAAAGTATTTTAGTAAGAAGCAATTTTGCGTGGTGTTACTGCAGTGGTTTATGAAGGACCATTATGTTTAATTGTCATTTTATGCGTAGTTGCCATAACCTGTCCATTACACTTGTTGACTGATTTGGTGACAGGATGGACACAGATGGCGATGCATGCTACGTTAATCATTCCTCTTTCGATGGGTACCTTGATCGAGTAACGAAGCATTGATTTATGTCCTGTACAGGGTTTCTACCCTCAGGCCTGCCGGAACAGATCTACATGGTCCGCTTGTACACGGGTACATATTGAAAATAAAAAATATACTTACTTCACTGATGTCTGTAAATTAGTGCATAAGTTGTTGTTTTTCTCATTCACGGTAGGTACGTGTGGTCGGTGCCAATGGAATGCAATCTGATAGGTTTGTGTGCTTCATGTTGAATCTTTTGATCTTACTCTTCATATCTTCGTTGGTATTATTTGTTTCTTTTTGAATGGATGTTTAGAACGCGTTTTAAAGTTCATAATTATGCCGCTAATGACTGCTAATATCTGGGTTTCTGTGATGGAGTTATCGTCAAGCTGGTGTGGAACAGAGCGCATAAACAATACCTGTCATTTTCATTGTTGTAGAGAGATTTCCTATTGTTTGTCGGTACACGAGAACTGGTCATGTTGTCGTGTGATCAATGTCGTTCCCTTTTTCAAACCAGTACGTTTCTGAATCTGTGTAAAGTCATCACTAGTAGACAGATAGATCCTCAGTGTCTGATGAGTTCAGCTCATCATCATCATCATCATCATCATCATCATCATCAAATATGTTTTCTTTATTTTGAAGAAATACTCATATTCTTGCCAGAGGAAGATTCTTATCAACAACAGTGATTCATTTTCTTCCGGGAGGACATTTTCATTGTTCAAAATTGTCGCTTCAGTTGAAGTTATAAGTCTGGTTTTCTGACATCGTGTTCCTTACCTGACCGCATACAGAGCCTGGTATAACTGACCACTGTGTACCTTCATCGCTTGCTGATAAACTGTCCATATATATGTGATAAAATTGATACTTTTTATACATTTTAATTTATTGAGGCACATTGCTGAAACATTTTATAAATATCCCTTTGTATAGATACATAATTATATAGAATTATTTATAAACTAAAGTGATAATCGTACGTAAAAAGGCTCACATTATGACATTATTAAAAAAAAGTCCATATGAAGCTTACCTTTCATATAGGCAGCTTTTCATTTCTTCTATGTTTAGTTTAAAAGTTGTCGATAATAAGCGTTTCACCTTGTCGAAGTTGTGATTGGCATTTTACCTTAGCGAATTTGTGAATGGCGTTTTACCTTGGCAAAGTTGTGAATGGCGTTTTACCTTGGCAGAGTTGTGAATGGCGTTTTACCTTGGCGAAGTTGTGAATGGCGTTTAACCTTGAAAGAGTTGTGAATGGCGATGTCCATCTGTGTTTCATCGTGTAACGTGATTTGATGTCTTCATGAGAAATGAACCTCGCCTACTTTAGGGATTGGATGACGTCTCTTAGACTTCATCCTGGGAAAAAAATTATCAGAATATCAAACAATCACGTTAAATGCACTGAAATTTAAATACTAATGCCACTGAAAGACTCATATTGGTTCTTTTTAAGAACGAGAGAAAACATACGAGTTGGATGCCGTGCATTTACAAGTTTTTTTAGGTCACCTGAGCTTTTAACTCAAGTGACCTATTGCTATATCCGTCTTCGTCCGTCGTGCGTCGTGCGTCGTGCGTCGTCCGTTAATATTTTACATTTTCAACTTAAGCTGAAATACTGTCAAAGAGATTTCATTGATACTTCATAGGAATGTTACTGACAACTCCCTGACCACGTGTTGATTTTTTCGGGTCAATCAGAAATCCAATATGGCCACCACGGCAGCCATTTTGAAAAACTATTACAAACTTAAAGTCAAGTTCAGCTGGGCCGATTTAACTGAAACTTGGTAGGAATGATCGACTCATGGTCCTGATAAAGTGGGTTTTTTGGGGGGTCACTCAGAAATCTGATATGGCCGTTACGGCCACCATTTAAAAAATACTATTTCAAACTTAAAGTCAAGTTCAACTGGGCCATTTTAACTGAAACTTGGTAGGAATGATCGACTCATGGTCCTGACAAAGTGTTGTTATTTTTGGGGTCTATCATAAATCCAATATGGCTGCTGAGGCCTGCCATTTTGAACAACAATTTCAAACTTAAAGTCAAGTTTAACTGAGCCGATTTAACTGAAACTTGGTAGGAATGACCGACTCGTGGTCCTGACAAGGTGTTGTTATTTTTCGGGTCGATCAGAAATCCAATATGGCCGCCATTTTAAAAAACTATTTCAAAATTAAAGTCAAGTTCTACTGGGCCCATTTAACTGAAACTCGGTCTAGGAATGATCAACTCATTGTCCTGACAAGTATAACTTTATTTAATCAAATTTTGGTAGGGATGATTGACATCATTATCTCCACTACATATTTCAACAACAAAAATTAATACTGTAGGACTCAGGTGACCGTTAAGGCCCATGGGCGTCTTGTTTTTTGTGTTTACGTATTTCATATTTTTGTTGTTACAGCTGTGATAAAGCGAAATGGTATTTGTAGTTAACTTTGGGAAGTAGCAACATTCATAATACTTTACTCATCAATATTTTATTTCTGAAGATGTTAATAAAGTACGAGGCAGATGAGACTGTGCAGAGCTTAGCGAAGATTTTTTCCGGGTACCATTCCCCAAAAAGGTGTGATGTTCACTTCCCAATCACATGAGTATACTGGTACAACCACTGATAATCTCATTCCGTGTTTCTAAGATTTCCTACCATATCAACCCAATTCCCCCATCCCTACCTCAACCCTACCCCCGCCCTACATGTAGAGCTGAATATGCGTCTCTCTGGCTAAAGCAAGAATTTTGGTATGAAAATGTGAAACTTTTCCAAGGTCAAACAGCTGGGAGAGGAATCGTTTTCGTTTCCTAATAATGATCAATTTAAACTTGAAAAAATAGTTGGGGGGGGGGGGGGGGTTGAGTAGTAAGCAGGAGAAATGAAAGAAAGGGAACTTGAGAGAAGGAGAATCTTCTGATCTGTATTATCAATATTCATAAGAACTAGTAGCATATTTGAACGTAAATTGACAGGGTTGGGGGTTTGATAAGGTCAGATGATAGAGAGGTCCAGTCGTTTATAGGTCTAGTCCGCGGAAAGAATTATTCTTTCTTTGCAGAACTACGACAAGATATATCTGGACTGATCAGTTGCTGAGGACGATCTCGTTAACGTTAACATCTGACTATAGAAGAAGCCCAATGTGTCATTCACTTTGTTGGTAATACCAGGGAATTAGATTAGATGCTATCTATAAGTCCGTGGTAATACTAACATTGCATCCCATTTCATGTCAGATCTAAATAATGGTAACCCCTATACATATTTAGCCTCGTTCACATGTTAGTTAGTGGGGGGGG
>NW_018480060.1:0-28324 GCF_002113885.1 Mizuhopecten yessoensis | reverse complement strand
GGGGGGGGGTCCAAATTTCCTGGGGGGGTTTCCATGTTGCCCCCCATGTTGGAAAAAATTGAGGAAAATGGTGAAAATATATGATTTTTAAAGAAAATTCTCAGGGTGGGGGGGTTTCCTGAAGCCAAAAAAACCCCTCTGGATCCGCCACTGCGTTGGTACCATATCTTGAGATGTAACTGTAAGATACATATTCTATGCAATGCTGTATAATCGTTTGTGTAAAATACCCTTTGAAATCTTTAACATTTTCTAGGATAAAAAATATGTTTTAGCTTTTAACTTGTTCTTTTCTCCTCCCCCCCCCCCCCCCCCCCCCCCCGAAAAATATAAAGATTGCGACTAAAAAAGTCAAGTGCGTGAAGCTTCCTCATTAATGCGATCCAATGACTTGGATCATGTGATCTCTAGCCCAAACAACATGGCGGATAGTAAGTTGTTTGTGTTCATTGTGTTGGCTTTGTTTTCATTGTCTGCTTGTACGAAGTACCAGCCGACATGGGAGTCGCTTGACACCAGGCCTATTCCTGGCTGGTATGATGACGTAAAACTTGGAATCTTCATCCACTGGGGTGTATTCTCGGTGCCGAGTTTTTCGTCGGAATGGTTTTGGTGGAATTGGAAAGGCATGAGTCTTCCCGGCGTGGTCGAATTTATGGAAGAGAATTTCAGACCCGACTTCACATACGCTGACTTTGCTTCAATGTTTACCACCGAGTTCTTTGTACCAGAAGAATGGGCAGAAATATTCAAAGCGTCTGGTGCAAGGTATAACGTTACAGCACAGAAGATTTTAAACGAAAGTACATATTTATGTAGTTGTACCTGCACAGGTGTTTGGAATTCTGACTGTAAATTTAGATATATATATCATAAAAATAAGGGTATTACTCTTATATCCTTATTTTTTATGATATATATCTCAATTTACAGTCAGAATTTCAAACACCTGCGCCTCAATCTGAAACAACACATGCAGTTTGGCTGTTGACACGCCCCCTGTTATAACCATACTGAATGTATATACGTGAACAGTACCTGACCTCTTGGCACCAGCTATTCTTTCTTCCTTCATTATTATTATAAACTACATTGTAATGTAGCTTTTACATTAATATATTATTGTCCCAACAAAGCAGGAGTTAATTAAATGTATACCTTTTACGTGTGAAGAGTAGCTGGTCTCTTCTTCTTTAAAGTTTTGCACTATTCACGTTTTGATCTGATGTTCTTGTTTAGAAATTTGCCACATATGTACAATTGTATAAATTTATTTTCAGGCGTAACATTTTAACATAATTTGCAGTAGCATCGACTGTAAATTAATATAAGGATGTTTGGAATTTATCTTTTTAATCTGTAAATCAATGCAATCTTTTTGTGCACAAAGGCCAGCAGTACTTCTTCCTAAAATGTTAAATGTAATTCGGTAGTAAAGTGCAACTAGATTGATACGAAAAGTGGAATGTTCAAATCTGTTGCTGTAAGGTATCTATATGTGTCACTGTGTAAGGATATATGTATTAAAACATATGTTACATGTGTGTCAATGTGTATTAGGTATATACCGGTACATATGTGTAAGGATATATGTATTAAAACATATGTTACATGTGTGTTAGTTGTTTGCATTAGGTATATACCGGTACATATGTGTAAAGATATATGTATTAAAACATATGTTACATGTGTGTTAATTGTTTGTTTTAGGTATATACTGGTACATATGTGTAAGGATATATGTATTAAAACATATGTTACATGTGTGTTAATTGTTTGTTTTAGGTATGTGGTACTGACAAGTAAACACCACGAGGGATTCACTAACTGGCCTTCCAAATATTCCTTCAACTGGAACTCCAATGCCACCGGACCAAACAGGGACCTCGTCGGTAAGTTTGGAGTTCAGTTCTAGAGTTACTGAACACAATAGCATATGCTTCTTCTAGAGTTACTGAACACAATAGCATATGCTTCATCTAGAGTTACTGAACACAATAGCATATGCTTCATCTAGAGTTACTGAACACAATAGCATATGCTTCATCTAGAGTAACTGAACACAATAGCATATGCTTCATCTAACATTGATTTTTGATCCAGTAAACAGGACATATGATATGCACTTGCTGAACAAAGATATATATGCCAGGTACATGGTAAATTTGAATTATATAATGGTTGTGGATTATATTAAAAAAGTTCAGTGTGCATAAGTTTGAGTTTGTTGGGTCTCTTCAGTATACTAGTAGCCTGTAGTAGGTAGTAATAAGAGATTACACAAGTGAAGTATCACCTATATTGATGATTTTGCATAGATAATTAAACATTATAGATAGTCTAGAGACCAAAGGTTTAATAAGAAGACTTGTTAAAACTGTAATTATTAACAAGGACTGAGATCTCTCTTTACTTATGCTTACGGTGAATCAGTTTCCAGACTGTGGTTATTGGTAATGTTGTACAGGTGAGCTAGCTAACGCTATCCGTGACAAAACTGACATCAAGTTTGGTCTGTACCACTCCATGTTTGAATGGTTTAACCCTCTCTACCTCCAAGACAAGGCTAACAACTTCAGCACCAACAACTTTGTCCAGGTAAGCACCTATCTATTTATCTATACAGGTAAGTACAATCACACTCACTTACCTTTGTGTATACAGGTAAGTACAATCACACTCACTTACCTTTGTGTATACAAGTATTTTTTTACATTTATGCACGCTTATGTTTAACAAACAATTTAGAAAACTCTAAAGGATCATGGAAAGGTGTCTTCCAAAATGAATCGCTGCCATGTTGGATTCCTGTTCATGTAATAAAGTAAAGTGACTTTACTATCATAGAGATATTGATGACATTACGAAATCATTTCTGAGTAGATATAATAGAAACTTCAAAATTGTAGGTAAATCTTGTATATTATGAATGTGGAATCGATCATTACACTAATGTTATAATTTGACATCACAACTAAGCAGTTTGTATCATGAAATAAATCTTAGCACAAACATTTTAGAAGACATTGAAGTTTTTGCAAATTGTCCATTGTCTGCAATCCACAGTCACAAATCTAGAAGGTGCAATATAATTTAGGCCTGTGAAACAGAAAAAAAGTGTTTCCACTTTCTCGAATCGCTGTATTTTAATGTACAAGCTTAGATCTTGAAAAATGTGCATAAAAATTACTTTCCTACCGAAATAATGTTGAGAAGGAATAGTGGGAACTCCATTGCTCTTTGTACCTACTGGTACTTTGTATATGGTTCATTTAATTGATTATGAGTAATATATATGTCACCAGAAAATAAGCAAAAGTAGATATAACCCCGAGGGTGGGGAGGGGAGTGGAAATGTAATAAATGTAGTATGTTGCAATATCTGTTCCAAACAAACAAATGTGTGTAGGATATGTATTACACTACATTGATATATGATCAATATCTGGGTAGGATATGTATTACACTACGTTGATATATGATCAATATATGTGTAAGATATGTATTACACTACATTGATCTACCATTAATATCTGTGTAGGATATGTTTTACACTACATTGATATATGCTCAATATCTGTGTAGGATATCTATTACACTACATTGATATATTATCAATATCTGTGTAGGATGTGTATTACACTACATTGATCTATGATCAATATATGTGTAAGATATGTATTACACTACATGGATATATGATCAATATCTGAGTAGGATATGTATTACACTATATTGATATATGATCAATATGCGTGTCGGATATGTATTACACTACATGGGAGTGGAAATGTAATAAATGTAGTATGTTGCCATATCTGTTCCAAACAAACAACTGTGTGTAGGATTTGTATTACACTACATTGCTTTATGATCAATATCTGTGTAGTATATGTATTACACTACATTTATATATGATCAATATCTGTATAGGATATGTAATACACTAAATTGATATATGATCAATATTACACTACATTGATATAAAATGTAATAAATGTAGTATGTTGCAATAGCTGTTCCAAACAAACAAATGTGTGTATGATATGTATTACACTACACGGATATATGATCAATATCTGAGTAGGATATGTATTACACTATATTGATATATGATCAATATGCGTGTCGGATATGTATTACACTACACGGATATATGATCAATATCTGTATAGGATATGTATTACACTATACTGATATATGATCAATATCTGGGTAGAATATGTATTACACTACATTGCTTTATGATCAATATCTGTGTAGTATATGTATTACACTACATTGCTTTATGATCAATATCTGTGTATGATATGTATTACACTACACGGATATATGATCAATATCTGCGTTGGATATGTATTACACTACAATGATATATGATCAATATCTGAGTAGGATATGTATTACACTTCATTGATATATGATCAATATTACACTACATTGATATGTGATCAATATCTGTGTAGGTTATGTATTACACTACATTGTTATATGATCAATATCTGTGTTGGATAAGTATTACACTACATTGATATAAAATGTAATAAATGTAGTATGTTGCAATAGCTGTTCCAAACAAACAAATGTGTGTATGATATGTATTACACTACATGGATATATGATCAATATCTGAGTAGGATATGTATTACACTACATTGATATATGATCAATATATGTGTAGGATATGTATTACACTACATTGATATGATCAATATCTGTAGGATATGTATTACACTACATTGATATATGATCAATATCTGGGTAGGATATGTATTACACTACAATGATATATGATCAATATCGGTGTAGGACATGTATTACACTACATTGATATATGATCAATATCTGTGTAGGATATGTATTACACTACATTGATATGTAGTGTAATACATATCCTACAGATCTTGATCATATATCAATGTAGTGTAATACATATCGTACACAGATATTGATAATATATCAATGTAGTGTAATACATATTCTACCCAGATATTGATGATATATCAACGTAGTGTAATACATATCCTACACAGATAGTGATCATATATCAGTGTAGTGTAATACATATCCTACACAGAAATTAATCATATATCAATGTAGTGTAATACATATCATACACAGATATTGATCATATATCAATGGAGTGTAATACATATCCTACAGATATTGATCATATATCAATGTAGTGTAACACATGTCCTACACCGATATTGATCATATATCGTTGTAGTGTAATACATATCCTACACAGATAGTGATCATATATCAGTGTAGTGTAATACATATCCTACACAGAAATTTATCATATATCAATGTAGTGTAATACATATCTGGGTAGAATATGTATTACACTTCATTGATATATGATCAATATCTGTGTAGGACATGTATTACACTTCACTGATATATGATCAATATCTGTGTAGGATATGTATTACACTACGTTGATATATGATCAATATCTGGGTAGAATATGTATTACACTACATTGATATATGATCAATATCTGTGTAGGATATGTATTACACTACGTTGATATATCATCAATATCTGGGTAGAATATGTATTACACTACATTGATAGATGATCAATATCTGTGTAGGACATGTATTACACTACATTGATATATGATAAATATCTGTGTAGGACATGTATTACACTATACTGATATATGATCAATATCGTTGTAGGATATGTATTACACTACATTGATATATGATCAATATCTGTCATTGTAATCCACACTTTTGTTAATGCGCCAACGTTTAACATATCATTACAGAAATACAAAACTAAGAAGAAATAATCACAACACTACTATTTAGCTGTAGTGTTTTATTCCTTATTGTCAGCTTCATCAACAACAGTAACATATGGAACTGTTTATCTGTGATAGTTTTGTTATTTAATCTTTTCAGAAATTTAATGTGTGATGCAATTATATCACTGCTTTTTGAGCTTTGAATGTGTGCAATGCTTACGTTTTGTGTAAGAGAACATTTTATATTTTTCTTGATATCCACACCAATCTACAACAAGCACTTCATCCTAGAATACACTCTTCAGCATCACAGTTTATACACTGAACCAAATCGTAAATCCACACTACACCATGATGACAACATGCTGCTAGTTTCTGATGTGTCAGGACAGTTAACAGTATCAAAATCTTGGTTTTATTGTAAAACTTCAATTATTTTTCCTTTTTTCCTGGTTTACATCGGGTATAGATTGCTATACCTATCAACGTTAGCTCTCCCAAACCTAAGACTATTAGGTTGATACTAATAATGTGGTCATAAAATGACAATTCAGATATTAGAATGCTTTTGGTGGTATATATCCTCACCCAGGTTCTGTTATCATATATTTCACATATAGTATGTATATTAACATATTCTTTTGTTATAGAAAATCAAATCAGTTCAACAATGTAATTTTTATTTTTTTTCTTCCAAAAGATGATTGTTAAGAAACACATGTTGTTTTCAAATCCATTAATCTGTTCTAAAATGAAAATAAGTGGTTCCTGGTATAAGTTAAAGAGTTGAATGTTATGCCCTGTCAGAACAAGAACCTTCCTGAGTTGTTTGAGATTGTGGAGAAGTATAAGCCAGAGGTGGTGTGGTCTGACGGGGACTGGGAGGCACCGGACACCTACTGGAAATCTACACAGTATCTCTCATGGCTCTACAACGAAAGGTACGGTTGTCATGGCATCCGAACACAGGAGAGTTCCATTAGTATTGGAAGAGTAATGGTTCAACTAACTGGTAACCTGATTGGCTGACTTATACCTAAAATAGAATGGAAAACTAAGACATTGATTGGGAGTCCTGCTGCATCAATCAGATCTTTGATTTTTCCCACTCTTCTGTGGAAAAAATCCCTGAGATTTATGTTACTCAGTAGATAGTTTTTACACCTAGCTGACAACTTAAGCAAATCTGGGTTACTTGTACAATTAGATTGGAGGAGCTACTAACACAAAGTTTCTTAATCATTGTTGTACCCAAAGGAACTTTCATTCCGTGGTAATCAAGTAAACCAAACATATCATACTTAGCTAACAGATGTCTCTCTGACTTCCTGCAGTATTGGAGTGCTATTTGGACGAAATGTTTAGATATTTTCCAACAGCTGACTGTACTTGCTGGACACATTGTTGCTTGGTTGTTTTAAGCGATTAAGAGTTGAGACACTCGTTATTTGCACTGCTTGCAAAATAATTTTTCCATTACAGTTTGTGTTCAAAACAAACTCTGCATGTATTATTTTGTGTTGTGTTGTACCGCAGTGGTTTGTATTATTTTGTGTTGTGTTGTACCGCAGTGGTTTGTATTATTTTGTGTTGTGTTGTACCGCAGTGGTTTGTATTATTTTGTGTTGTGTTGTACCGCAGTGGTTTGTATTATTTTGTGTTGTGTTGTACCGCAGTGGTTTGTATTATTTTGTGTTGTGTTGTACCGCAGTGGTTTGTATTATTTTGTGTTGTGTTGTACCGCAGTGGTTTGTATTATTTTGTGTTGTGTTGTACCGCAGTGGTTTGTATTATTTTGTGTTGTGTTGTACCGCAGTGGTTTGAGTATGCATGACTTTATAGCAGCTCATTCTGTGTCACCTATGGACTATGACTAGCTGTAGAAGTGTTCAGTATAGCTGAGGTGACCTTTCTATAATCTTCCTTTTTGCTTGAGCAGGACATACGTAGCTAACAGGCAATCATTTGAAACATTTGCCCTATACTGTATCGGGATACCTTCTTTACTGTAGGTTGATTCTGGGATAGGTGTTCAGCTCGGTAAATAAAGAAATCATACCGATGGGAGACTATGGATTGCTTTGCAGTGCAATGATTAACAGTTCAGCCAAACTAAAGAGAAAATATACCGCCATGTATATATGACTGCTTTGTAGTATATGATAAAACATTAGCATGTACCTTGTCAACATTACAGAGTAAGACCCTACCTGAGCTGTACGAGATCGTTCAGGCCTACAAACCCGAGGTGTTGTGGTCTGACGGTGACGCTGGACCAGACACGTACTGGCAGTCCCAGAAATTCCTCAGTTGGCTTTACAATGAGAGGTACAGCACAGAATACTGACAGATTTTATTACATGTTAACTTTCGAAACAGTTAGACCAGAAAGTTTAACACTTGATTGACTGACCACTGTTTGGCTTTACATTGTCAAAGATTTCTCGACATCACATGATTTTGATCATCCTCTCATAGCGATGTGTAATTCTCAACTTGTCTTCTTAATCCATCCCTGATGATGTGGCTGGGTAGTCTCGAAGTTATACACAACAGATTCATGTAATATAGAGGAGGGGAGATTACTTTAACACAGCAGGAAGTCTCTACTTATCTCAATGATCAAGGTGACCAGAGTTGAACCATTGCTTTTCCAGCCAGTTTAATAAGTTGTTGTATTTTTCAATTATCCTTGCTTATGCAATTGTTCCAAATAAAAATATTTCAGGATTCAGCTTTAATTTTCAATCTAAAATAGTTAATTGTGTAAACTGCAGCAAAGGAAATATATGTGTACATTATGGTGTTAGTCCTGCAGTACAAATGTAAGACCAGATTTGTATTTGTAAAAGTGGAAACCATAGAACATATAGAGTATGATACCATGGTAACAGACTCAGAGTGCAAATATAAGAATAGATCTATATTTGTCCAATCAGGGTATGTGGTCCATGTCAGCTGGCATCAGTTGTTCACAAAGATATTAAAACTTTGTAAATCTGTTTTTGCTTGCATATGTCTGCTAAAATATAATCTCCAAGATATTTCCTAGGTTTGACAAATGTTAACAACAGTCTATAGCTGATGTCTCTATAACGTATTTCACTACCTGTATCAACGCTTAGTCAGTATTAGTATAAAGCTATATGTATGTATAATAGCAGTGTGTGGCCCAGTGGTGATGATATATATGTATGTTACAGTCCGGTAAAGGACACTGTGGTTGTTAATGACCGGTGGGGAAGTAAATGCGCATGTCATCACGGTGGATTTTACACCTGTGGCGACAGGTTCAACCCAGGTAATGAAAAGTATTTTCTTATTGTTTATTCTGAATCATTAGAAAAAAGTACTGATAATTTTAAGAAAAATATGGATATGAATTTAACATCAATCTATGTCATTTATTTACATATACTTAGAAAAGAATTAGGAATTTAAAAAAAATATGTTTGATGTCAAAAACAAACAAACTTACACCCTTTGATGTACATCGATCTTGTATGAAAATAATGTTTAAGTGACTTGTTTGAAAGGCACACCAGCTTATGATATTCAGATCGTATAAATATAGTAATATTTGGTGTTTTTTATGTTTGATAGGAGTTTTACAGAAGCATAAATGGGAAAATGCCATGACAATTGACAAGTATTCCTGGGGTTTCCGTAGAAATGCAAGACTTGCTGACTTCCTGACCATCGAGGAACTCCTCAAGACATTTGTTGGGACAGTCAGGTAAGTTAGCAAACAGTTAACAGCATGTTCACAGGTAAATTAATTAACTCATGACAATATTTGGGCCTTACATTTTTTCTCATAATTATAAATGAATAGAGCAAGAAGTTATTCAAAGGATTTTCTTCTTCATTATTGTGTCGCCTGCGAAAAGCTGGTGACACATAGGTATTGCTTTGTCAGCGTCGTCCGAACAGAGGTTTTCATGCGATAACTTGAGTTTCCTTGGGCCGATCAAACTCAAACTTCATGCAGTGCTTCCTTACCAAAAGTGCTTGCTTGGGATTGCTTTTCAGGTCCGAAGGTCAAAGGTCAAGGTCACTGTTACTATAAATAGAAACTTCACTAAAACTGTATACTGGACGGCTTCGATCTACCACTTGACCCACCGTGTATAACTCTGAAATGCCGTCTTACTCCAAATGTTATTGACAACACTAGCTGTTTAACATCATAATCCACAAGTTTATTCATTTATTTATGGGAAATCATCTAACAAATCATACAAATTAAACTTGGAATTGAGACAATGAGTATCCATAGCAAGTTCCTTCAAACTCAGAGTATTTTTACCAGAATAACAGATTATATAACAAAATGATGCCATCCAAAAACATAATCTATGATTATTGCTTACTTTTAACATTATTTCTTGAAATGAAAAGTGTATCTATTTCTTCGTAATCTCCCAGCTTCCTGCGCAGGCGACACATCCACTTCCGTGGAATTCTTGTTTATGTTAAATATTGTCAAATTATTGTCACCTAATCTGTTATTTCAGCTGTGGAGGGAACATGTTGATGAACATCGGCCCGACCCATGATGGGAGGATTGCCCCAATCTTTGAGGAGAGACTGCGACAGATGGGGTCATGGCTGAATGTGAATGGGGAGGGGATCTATGGCACTCGCCCTTGGTCTCACCAAAATGACACGGCCACATCGGATGTCTGGTAAGTAAAATAAACCGAAATACTAGAGCTGTGAAAAACCCCTCAATACAGTAATATATAATGCACCTTTAAAATAACCTTGTAGGCAGAAATCAATTTTCCATTTTAATATTTTAGTTTCTTAATTGTCATTTCTTAGTGTTATAAAAAAAAACAGCTTGCATGTACATTATCTCTGAAAGACGTTTTATGTAGAACATGGTCTGACTTTAGAGTTATTTCCCCTAGGTACACCATGAAGAAGTTCCCCCATGTCACCGCCGTCTACGCTGTGGCTCTCCAGTGGCCAGATACAGGTGTTCTCAAGCTAGGGGCTCCAACGGCCACATCAGCCACTGTGGTCAGTCTGCTGGGATACCCAGGGAACCTGAACTATACCCGCGGCTCGGCCGGCGGACTATCCATACAGATACCACCCATACCGTTCAACAAGATGCCCTGCGACTGGGCATGGACGTTCAAGATGACTGGACTTAGCAACTAGGTTTTAATCACTGATCGGCTAGGAGAGTAGGAGTGCCTTACTATAATAGATAATACAGGGTTAAAAAAATCATTAAGTAATAGCGAGCGACTAGGGTAAAATCAACTTTCTTGTTTTATAGAGAATTATTCGTTTTTGTTTCAACAGTTATTAGACACGCATATTAACAAGACAAAAGTCATTCTAGATGTCTTCTCTCTTAATGATATAGAAATCATTAAAATGATTAAATGTTTCCTATAAGTTATAAGAAGAAACAATGAACAGCTGTATTATGTTAGTAATCAGACAGTAGAAGTATGTCTGATCGCTATAAATCACTACCAGGGGTACTGCTAGATCTCTGATCGCTATAAACCACTACCAGGGGTACTGCTAGATCTCTGATCACTATTAATCACTACCAGGGGTACTGCTAGATCTCTGATCGCTATAAACCACTACCAGGGGTACTGCTAGATCTAGGCGATTTACCTTTCGAGGAGCCCTCCCCCTGATGATAAAAATATCAACTTTGGAGTAGTTGAATTCAAAAGTCTTTCATGTCAGGTAAATTTGGTAAAGAGGAATGCCTGAATTTCAACTTGAGATTGACTCTGTAACTTGTGTTCAATATCACACCAATATATGATGTGTTCGTGTTGCTCCCTGTAATAACGCCGTGAATGCAACAGAACCGAGGGAAGTGGGTGAGAGTGTTTATTTTTCTAACATTTCAATAAATATGAACTATTTCATGTTTTGTACTCGTAAATAAACTGCAATATTGAGTGGTGTCTTAATGTCAGAAGATGCATTTATGTTTAGTTGTGTGAGAGCCAATATGTAATGTTAAGACACATAATATATCGGACTAGTTAACGTTTTTACTCTTAATCACATGTAAGGTTTGTACTTGAGTTGTGTAACTGTGTGTTTATACTGTCAGAGAAATCTCCTTCCACGCCCTGTGATGTGATTGGTGTAACATGGAATGTGTATTACTGATACAGTATAAATCTCCTTCCACGCTCTGTGATGTGATTGGTGTAACATAGAATGTGTATCACTGATACAGTAAAAATCTCCTTCCACACCCTGTGATGTGATTAGTGTAACATGGAATGTGTATCACTGATACAGTATAAATCTCCTTCCACACCCTGTGATGTGATTGGTGTAACATGGAATGTGTATTACTGATACAGTATAAATCTCCTTCCACGCCCTGTGATGTGATTGGTGTAACATGGAATGTGTATTACTGATACAGTATAAATGTCATCAATGTTAAACGGGATATATACTCATTTTAAAAAAAAAAAAAAAAAAATTCTATTGTCTCGAGCTTTTGATGTCATTAATATTACCTTTTTGAATATCTCCACAAATAATCCTCAATTTAAGCTAATTATCATTGTCATAAGGATGGCAGCAGAGGGGATTTTTAGGTCAATTATTGTATCAAAATTAAGCTAGGACAGCAGTTAACCAACGTGTGTGGCTCAGGAATATATTGTAACACTTTCTGTTCACCTGACAAAGATCGCCTGACAAAGTGTCTGTGAGGTCATGCTGTGGTGCTGGCTCCAACTATCATCAACGTTTAAACAACTTCTTAAAAACCATAATATCCAGAGTCATGTACTTGGCATGTAGCTCACTTGGGTGAAGAGTTATCAACTTTATTCAAATATATGACCTTGATCAACATTCCAGTTCATAGGGGTCAGATGTAAAAGTATCTTCAAGCAACTACTTACTTAGTATAATTAACTCAGATATCCACAATGTAGATTGCTGTAGTGAGGGGCTATCAAATTTGCTCAAATAAATGACCTTGTCTCATATTCAAGGTCAAAAGGTTTATATGAGTTGTAAAATAAAATAACTTATAAATTATTGGTCCAAGGTTGATACAAATGATAAACTCCACTACATCTGCCCTCTGTTTCCTCGTGACTGTCTGTGTTAGCTAATCATTCTATCGTTGTGGAGGAGGAAGTGAGTGATACTGGACCATTGGGCCTCTTGTTCAGAAATACATATCAAATGTTGTTCTTACTGCACAATATGTATACAATGTATATAAGTAGATGTATATTTGTTCACTAATACAATCTTACATTCCCATTATTTGTGTTGAGATATACTATCATTGTCTAACCATGCCAACTACTGGTTCTGTACTTGTTTTTTTTACGTAGATTTTTTGTTCCTAAAAGGATTCGTGAACTGCTGAAGTTATTTTTTTATATCTTCATTTTTTCTTCCCTTCTTGACAATCACAAAAGAAAGTATCTAGTTCTATAAAATTTATTCATTAACGAACCTTAGTATTGGAAAGACTTTTATTTTAAACTGCAAATTAGAGCTTTGCATTTACCTTAATTATGATATGCATTTAAAAGAAAATAATCTCTGTCGTTTTGGTATATATAATTTTTTCATTTTACATTTTTTCATCTAGAAATTGGTGATGTCTCCCTGTTACTACTGATTTGTCTACAATTTGAATTTTTATTTCAAGCTGTTATACAGGATGTGATAGGTTCTATATACATATGCAATATTATATTTGGATTTATATTTCATGAACATTAAAATATTTTCTTATTTTCTTTCTGTTTTCACTTGTTTTTTCTCTCTCTTTAAGGCAGAAAACCAACCCACGTTTAACTGGTTGTACTTGTTTCAAACTGCTACATAATGATAATGTTAGAATTATCAAAATGAAATATGATTTCATGAATGTTACTTACTCTCTTCATGGGACTCAACGAAGGCAGAATGTAGCTTCTCTTTAGTAAGGAAATGACCTTTAATAATTTCAATACTCGCTGTCTACAGGTTTCTTTTTATCAGGCGTTGCTCTTCTGAGCGCTTCATCGGAATGGTTTGCTGTTCCATTCTCAGGATGTGAGGAAACTATATCATTTTCACCAGATGTCACCAACTTACCAGTGACGGCCAGTCCCCATGTTTGTTGAGATGATTGTTGGCCAGACGGCACGACTCGTCCTGTGAAAACATCTCTTTCGGGATAAGTGATATTTCAGCATTCAGAACAGCATAGCTTTCATCCTTGTTGAAGAGCAGAATCTTTGTTTTGAAACTATACAAGTTCTACTTTCGAGACGGAAGAAGTCTGACAAATGCGCCATGAGCATTAATTAACCCGATCTCGCCTCATTGTTCTCTTCCTTATGCTCTATGACTCAACATTCAAAGTGACAAGTGCAACCAAAACACATCTAAAATTGGGACATGCTGATGTACAGGACTTTACAGTTTCTTTTGAGTGGGAGAGTGGTCCTTTATGGAGTTACAACAACTATTGTCATCGCCTGCAGCGTCCTCCTTAACAGTCTGAATGGTTCAGGGTGGAGTCTGAAGTATAACTTTTCCTGGTCACCGGCACCTGTATTATATGAAAGACAATGGCGGATAACCCAAGAGATATCGAGTTAACACTTATTTCTCGATACCTTAATTTTGCCGACGATGTTGTTATTCTATCCACCAAGTTTGCAACTGTTTATTGTTGGACGCTTTCCGAAAATCCGTGAAGTTGACAAACAGAGAATTTCCCACTTCAGACCCACTTCAGACACTGTTCTGTACTGTTATGTGGTGACATTGTTTGGTGGGAACAGTCTCTCCCGTTCCTGATAACAGCCTGTTTTCGTCTTAACCTCTTGTCAATAAATGTCCTGAATAACCAGGGGTGTAGACAGTAAAATGTTACCCCGCCAGTTGTAGTAGTTCAGCTGGTTACCTTACTGTGAAGCTGGACATTAATATAGCCTTTTGTCCAGTCTGTGGTATTGGTCGAGATGGCAGTTACGGCATTGAAACCTTTCAGCATTTCTGTATGTATATAAAACTGACAGACCAAAAGCTTTCCACCTTGTCTCTCATTTACACTTCAGTAGGTGGCCCAGAAACTTTACTGAGGATGTCTTTCGCTACAGGAACGTTAGCTTCATTACCTCGGGCTGAGATCCATTACCATTACATAATGGTAGAAGGATGTTGTATCAATAAATCCTCAAGTCACAGGCTCATTGAGTGGTCACAGGCTCATTGAGTGGTCACAGGCTCATTGAGTGGTCACAGGCTCATTGAGTGGTCACAGGCTCATTGAGTGGTCACAGGCTCATTGAGTGGTCACAGGCTCATTGAGTGGTCACAGGCTCATTGAGTGGTCACAGGCTCATTGAGTGGTCACAGGCTCATTGAGTGGTCACAGGCTCATTGAGTGGTCACAGGCTCATTGAGTGGTCACAGGCTCATTGAGTGGTCACAGGCTCATTGAGTGGTCACATGCTCATTGAGTGGTCACATGCTCATTGAGTGGTCACATGCTCATTGAGTGGTCACAGGCTCATTGAGTGGTCACAGGCTCATTGAGTGGTCACAGGCTCATTGAGTGGTCACAGGCTCATTGAGTGGTCACATGCTCATTGAGTGGTCACATGCTCATTGAGTGGTCACAGGCTCATTGAGTGGTCACAGGCTCATTGAGTGGTCACAGGCTCATTGAGTGGTCACAGGCTCATTGAGTGGTCACAGGCTCATTGAGTGGTCACATGCTCATTGAGTGGTCACAGGCTCATTGAATGGTCACAGGCTCATTGAATGGTCACAGGCTCATTGAGTGGTCACATGCTCATTAAATGGTTGCAGGCTCATTGAGTGGTCACAGGCTCATTGAGTGGTCACATGCTCATTGAGTGGTCACATGCTCATTGAGTGGTCACAGGCTCATTGAGTGGTCACAGGCTCATTGAATGGTGACAGGCTCATTGAGTGGTCACATGCTCATTGAATGGTTACAGGCTCATTGAGTGGTCACAGGCTCATTGAGCGGTCACAGGCTCATTGAGTGATCACAGGCTCATTGAGTGGTCACATGCTCATTAAATGGTTTCAGGCTCATTGAGTGGTCACAGGCTCATTGAGTGATCACAGGCTCATTGAGTGGTCACATGCTCATTGAATGGTCACAGGCTCATTGAGTGGTCACAGGCTCATCGAATGGTCACAGGCTCATTGAGTGGTCACATGCTCATTGAGTGGGCACAGGCTCATTGAATGGTCACAGGCTCATTGAGTGGTCACATGCTCATTGAATGGTGAACCCCCTGGTTGATGGCCACTGAAATAGTGGTGAACCATTGATTAACTTGTCTTGTCTCGGCGATAAACTATGGCAAGCTAAGCTACGCAATACCTACTAAGGGATCGCAAAAGTATTAAATAGCATCTGTAGATAACATAGGTATACACTACAAACCGCGTGGAGGCATACGATCCCCACGATTTCGCGGTTTTTTAAAATTTTATTTTGCCCGCCGCCGTGACTCCACGTTCAGTCCCCCACCAGCACTCCACGGTGGAACGTGACTCCACACTACACCGCTACTCCGCTATTGGACAGTGTGGAGGGAACGTGGAGGTCGTCTAGAGTCATAAAACGACACAAGGTCTCCACGCTTAAAACTCCAGTACATATTCATAACGAGGAGGGATTGTACATTTTAGACACCATCCACTCTCCATCATGGTGCCATCCCTCTCCACTGTCCAACAACTTAACATGCCAGGCCTGACTGTGGCTGAGCTGTTGAATTACTGACTTTCGTTAGGATATACGTAACGGTTGATAGTTAACCAATCACTTTTGTTAACAGTATCAGTATTTTTTTCATTTATATTTGAATTTAAAAACAACTAGCTGTGGATAAATCTATAAACAAAACGTTACTGTATTATATGATTTTACTTCTTTGGAATAATTTAACCGGTGTCTTCTTTTTTTCAGGCCGATTGAAATGATTAAGTTGCTCATTATGCGCACCCATACTGGGTACCCCTATCGGTATAGTACAGAGCGATCCAGTTTAAACATTATTATTTGAAGATGTCAGTTTTTACATATTTTAAGACACTTCTTACCAAAAAGAAATGTTTAAATATCACATTACCAAAATAACGGAAATCATACCAACACGATAGTCACACTGTGCCGCATTTAATCAAACGGTTTTCTATAGAAATATCGTGATCTTGTTGTATACAGGTACTGTTTTATCATCTAATGTGTATTAGGATGCGTAACACAATGTGCACTTTCAAATGTTTTCTAAAGCATTTGCAAATATGGAGGTCAAGATCATTTCATCTCATATCAAAATTCAACTATTTCTCAAGAATTACAATTTTACGAGAATACGTTTAGTACGGATTAATTTTTCGAAATGAACCGGTGTGTACGGAGTGTATAATCCGTCGGTACGGGGCAAACCACTGACCTTACCATGTAAAATTGTAATGAAACCCAAAGATTGCGAATAACGTCTGCAGAAAAACACTGTCATGTCAGATATCACACATACGGGAGCCCATTGGTGCCAAATGAAATCTTTAAAAAAGTATATATATTGCGAATATACGCAATACTTTTGCGAATATACGCAATGCTTTAGCGAATATACGCAATACTTTTGCGAATATACGCAATGCTTTAGCGAATATACGCAATACGTATTGCGAATATACGCAATACTTTTGCAAATATACGCAATACTTTTGCAAATATACGCAATACTTTTGCAAATATACGCAATACTTTTGCGAATATACGCAAATATACGCAATACTTTTGCAAATATACGCAATACTTTTGCAAATATACGCAATACTTTTGCAAATATACGCAATACTATTGCGAGTATACGCAATACGTTATACTTTTGAAATCCATATGAGCATTGGCAGTGTTTGATGTCTGATGCGGCACGTACTCGCAAAAGCCAAAGATGAGGAAACTGATCAAGTTCTACTTTAATTTGGGATAAGCGTATTCGGAAATAATGTATTGTTTAGCATTTAATCATCATATTGTCATAAGTATTTGAACCTTAAAAAGAAGGTTATCGGAAAAGAATCTATTTCGGAAACGGAACACTTCAGATATTGTTGATGTCGCGTTATATATAACGGAGCAGTTAAGTCAGTCTAGCTGTCAAATCGGGTATAGACTGATGCACCGGAGGTGCTTACTAGCAGGATTTCGAGTTTCCAGATCAGACGTAGCGTCGCTACTCTCCATTTTGAATCCTCGAGGATGTGAACTAAGAAAGAAAAAAAGACTGCGAAGACGGAGGTATTTCTAAAGGGCCAAATTTCTTATGGCACATAGACTCCTATGATAAACTTAAGCCATACGGTTTTTGCATAAATGGATGCATAGATGGTTTCTCTAGAAAAATAGTTTTGGTGCAAAATCACCTGTTCTACAAGCAATCCACGTATTATCGCAGGACATTACATACATGCAATTCAGAATCGGAATAAATGCCCAAAGAAGGTAAGAGGTGATCGAGGAACAGAAAATAAGCGCGTTGCTGAAATGCAAAACTTTTTGACCGGCCAAAACTCGTTCATTTATGGACCAAGTACTGGGAATCAGCGCATTGAGCAAAAAGTATTGCGTATATTCGCAATTTTTTTTTTTTTTTTTAGATTCCATTTGGCACCAATGGGCTTCCGTACACACACATACACTTTATTATACACTAATAATGATATTAATCCTCGCCTTAGACATCAAAGAAATTTTACTGTTCCCTTGTGCAGAACCATTCTGTATAAAAAAAAGTTTTTTTCCTAGAATGATGTCTCTATGGAATAGGCCAGACTATATTTTTCCAAAACTCACTCCATTGAGCCACTTAAAACTGGAATTACTTAAAGAAAGTACACACATTTTGCAACCATCTAACTGTACAGATATTTTAAAATACGGTGGCTCCAGGAAGTTGAATATAACATTATGTCAACTACGGAATAAAGTCAGCCAATTAAAATCAGATTTATATAATGAACATCTTACAGATAACCCTAATTGTGACTGTGGTTATATTATTGAAGAAACCCTAATTGTGACTGTGGTTATAGTATTGAAGATGCAAATCACTTCTTCCTCAATTGCCCCAAATATAAAGATGAAAGACAAGTTATATTCTATGAGTTATCTAATTATCACGAAATTGAAAACATCATCTTAAATACTAATACTTTCACTAAGGGTGATATGAACCTTAGCAGTAAACTAAATAAATTTATTCTCTTATGTGTTCTGGATTATATAGAAAAATTTAAGATTTTAACTTAAATTATACTAAAAATTATCTTACAATGTGTTTGTATTTGCTATTTTATAACAATAACTCTGGTGTAATTGGAAATTAAAGGATGACACTGTGTATTGTGACCGTGTCTTTGAAGTGCCTCTAACCAAACACTAGGCTATAGTACTAATTGAAGTAAATAGACTATAGTAATTGAAATGTTAAAATCTATGATATTCTAGTTATTTTCTGTGAACATGCATTAAATAGTTCTAGTATTCTTCTATTAATTTGAACATATACTACATCTTCTCTATAATACTCTCTCTCCCTCTATATGTATATATGAATGTATGAAATGTGTGTATTTTCTTCTGGAAAGGGCTTTAATAGGCAGTGCATGTACCTAATCCAATTGTGTTTCATATACAATAAAATTTATTTGAAATGAAACACTTTATCGAATTTTTCTTGGGCCAGAAACCTGAACACACCAATAGTTTACTGATTTATCTGCATGATTTTTGCCTCGATAACTCGGCACTCTTTCTATATTATAATGTAGAAACAATAAGAAAAAGATGTACTCCCTATTCTTAAGGCCTAGAAAGTTGATATTCGGCACATACATAGCATGTATCATTAACTACATTATTTATCGGATATCGTTGACCTTGACCTTCATTCAAGGTCACAGGGGTCAAATTATCAAAATACTTCAATTTTCAAATTGTTTCATTTTTTTTTTTTTTTACACCACATTTTTAAGAGTGCATTCTTATGAGGATATTTTTTAAAGTTTCAATGTCAAAAAGCATCAAAGTGCACATAAATAGATAAAAGAACAGATTATTTCTTAAAGAATGGTCAAAATACCTTCGTCAAACTGTACAAAGAGAAATAACTCTAACAGAAAACTCAACCCCTTTGACCAGTTTGTCTACATACAATATCATGAGACATTGTCCGTCCTGGACTTAGGTGTCGCTCGGTCCAATTAACAGAGCTGCCACTCACCATTGCCTGTGTAACCATCATCATACCTACTGTTGTTTGGTGTACTGTGTCCAAATAACAGAGCTGTCATTCACCATTGCCCCAGGACTATCACTGTGTGTACTGGGGTTTGGTGTCGCTGACATTCACAACTACCTCAAGTAAATATCGTCCCCACAAAGGTAAGAAGGTTCCCACAAAGATAAAGGGTACGGGAGAAAGAAACACTAAACAGCTTTCTATCAATGCTGACTGTTCAGAAATAACCTGACCCTATGGTTAGGTTGGTCAAAGGTCAAAGAAGGGAAGCGAAGGAAACCGAAGGGAGGCGATCGTCAGTCCGAGAAAATATCTTTGATCATTTTCCTGTTGGAAATCCCGTGTTTTGATCTTGATAAAATCTAGTTCCAGTTATTTCAGTCATATATGCGCCATGGGAGTTCTTTCCCCTACACCACAGAGGTGGATTGTGATACAGATCAGTAATTTTAAAAAAAATGGCATGGTTCAGGTAGACGACCATACCCCAGTGTCCGAACCCCAAAAGAGAACAATTGATAAGACATTTAGTCCATCCGAGTATGAACTGGTCCATGGGGATAATGTAAATGCTCCACCACCTATGAGAAGGAGAAATTCTATGGATGATCTGTCTGCTTCTGGTGGTAAGAAGGTAAGCCACCAAGGTAAAAATTTCGATCTATAAGATCTGATAATATCTTCTATACAGAGTCCGGAATTTTTAAAAGCAGTTGTTCCTTGTCTGGCTGAAGCCATCGCTCCTACTCTTACAAACATGCTCAAAGATATCGTTGAGCCTTTGACTAACCAAATTGCCTTACTTAGCACAGAGGTCAAAGACATTTCTACCCGTCAACAGACAGATGTGTCTCATCTACAAAATGTCCAAAACTTCCCTTAAAAACCACAGATCCGGATCATTCAATGTATTTATCTCGGAAGATCTAACAAGACAGAGACATAAACTCATCGGTGAATTCGAACTTTCCCGTGCGCGTAAAGCCAAAAGCACTACTTCATACTGGACGAACGACGGTCGCATCTTTTTCAAAGTCACGATGGAGTCCGCGAAGGTATTTGTCAAGTCTTACGACGATATTGCGCCCTATGTTCCCCACTCGGAGGAGGGACGTCCTGGTCAAACAGACTCCCTTTTCTAGTAACCACAAAACAAAAAGCAAATCTACAAATTGTTAATTCATTTGATCTGAATTTAAAGCACTGTAAATACCATATGAATTCTATGTACGATGTAGTTTACTCAGAACTGATTTTGTTGACATTGTTACCTTTTTGTTTTTGGTGGGTTTTTTTGGGGTTTTTTCCCTGAATGTATTTATTTCAGTACTGGCGTTTCAATTCCTAAGAGTTTTCCGTACAGTCAGTCGTGCGTAAGTCCTAACGCTTGTTTCTAAATATGATTGTTAATTTGGATTCAATGGTGTTTTTATTAGCTTGGATAAGTTTTCTTATTATATATATAAATGAATTGATTTAGTGTGGCTTTATGCCGCTTAAGTGCGCGTTACTAAATAATCAAGTACATTAGTGCATACAAGGAATAGTGATTTAATGAACACAAATGAATATGTGTGTTTATATAAACCTAGTCCGCTACCGGAATAATGATGCATACTATATATATAAATTGGAAAAAGTTGGTAGGTATGTATAACTTTGTGACTCTTTCGTGTCATGCATGTGTAATTCTCCCTTTTAGCTTGGTTCGCAAATATGTTGTGATACTATGCTGTCACGAATGACTTAGCATTTACGAATTAATGAGTATGCATGTCTTGGTGCGAATTCTAGAATAGGTTTGTATTGAACATAAATATATCAGTGCGTATTCATAATTTGTAACCAAACAACTTAGACGTGTGTGTTTATAGCGCTGTTATTTAGATACGTTCTAGCGTATACACTTTTGAAGTCATATCATTGAATTATGTCACACTACAGTAAATTGTATAATACAAACTGATATTTACAAATTATGTCATAGTATTATGTATTTACTTATTCATTTTCTTTATTTTGTTTAAATTTTAAATATTACCGTACATATGTTGCGTTTGACATATGTGCTGCTTTTGTACCAAACTATATATTATACCTACCGTTATGTAAGTATGCATTGTTTACACATGTTCTGCCTTAGTATTGAACTTTACCCATCTAGTACAGAAATTATACGTTTCAGTTAAAACACATTTTTGTTTGTAAATGTGCTGTAATATATACATATATATTTTTTGGCCGTATGCTTAACACATGCGTATTATTATATCCCCCCCCCCCCCCCTATTTTATTTGTTGATGTATATATTTGAAACTTACCAGACATTTTGTATAATATGAATCATAGTCGATGCCTGTTGTATGTATATCCTGTAATCCTTATTTAGTGTGCTTTATATTCCATGCTTACCGTACATTGTGTTTAATTACATGTATCTCACTTTTTTCTCCTCCATTGTCCTAATGTTATATGCTATATTTACTGTTGTATAACGAATAGGAATCTTGCATAGTACCTAAAACTAATCGAAAAAAATGCTAGGCTCTGTTTAAACCATTATATACTTACCTTATATCACAACAGAGTCGTCTATCACCCACCTTCTATAGTTCACCATCCTGCTCTAAATATGTACATATTTGTGTTTTCTCATATTTCTATTCCTCTTTCCTTTTCCTTGTCACTCTCTATATATCTTTACCTATCACTTTATTCTTCAAATTCCACCTGTCACTTTTACTCCTTTCTTTCTTACTCTTCATATCCTGTTCATCGGATGACTTCATATTTTTATGAGTGTGAAACTACCACTGGCCACCTAGATATTACTAGAAATTGACATTTTTACCCTCCTTTGATGAGATGTTGTACTGATACATAGAGGTGTGCCATTGGTGTTTATTATTGTAAAACACGTTCTATAGGCAAACGATTGAATTTTATTAACAAGACATATTCCTCCACGTTGTTTAAGACAGCTGTTTATTCAAGTATACTTTTCGCATATCTAAGCTGTATGCAAGCTTTAATTAAGCAAAATAATATTGTTCTCGTTTTATTGCTATTTTTTTTATTGTCATGCGATATTCATCAAATCTCCAGGCCGATCTTGTATACACTTACATACGTATGCCTCAGTCTAACGGTAAATTATGACTGTATGAAAAACCTAATTAACCTTTTAGGTGTTTTTCTTTTTTTTTGCTTTCGAAATTCATTTTTTTCTGTTATTCTCCTGTTTCTTTTATTAATGTATATGGATGTTGAATCTAATCCTGGTCCGAGTTCTGGCGAGCTTTCAGTATTTCATCTTAACATTAGAAGTATTAGAAATAAGTTGGATTATATTGAAGACATAGCAGGAGATTATGATATTGTATGTCTTACTGAAAGTCACTTAGATGACCACGTCCTCTCCGATGATATACTTATACCAGGATTCCATGCTCCTTTTAGACCAGATAGAAACTTTGCGGGTGGTGGTGTTATTGTTTATGTTAATACTTTGTTAAAAGTAAACCGCTTAGCAAACCTTGAATATCATGGCGACGAAGCAATTTGGATACAAGCCATCTTGCAGCATACTAGTTTTATTATTTGTACCATATACAGACCCGAAAATGCAGTCTTACCGTTCTGGGATAATTTGCGCGCATCTATATATAATGCTTTCGACATTTCACCAAATGTAATCATTTTTTAGTTTATCAAATGTTATACTTGAACCTACACAGTAATAGTATTTTAGGGGTATCGCCGGTCCAGTCAGTCCAGTCTAGGTCCAGGCTAATGTTAAAGCAAGGGAGTATCAAACGGTCCAGTCAGTCCAATCAGTCCAGTCTAGGTCCAGGCTAATGTTAAAGGGGAGTATCAAACGGTCCAGGCTAAGGAAAGTCCATGTTAATAAACAGACCAGTCTAGGTCCAGGCTAATGTCAAGGGAAGGGGGAAGGTCCAGGCTAAGGAAAGTCCATGTTAATAAACAGTCCAGTCAAGGTCCGGGTTAATGTTAAGCTGTCAAAAAACGTAACACCCAGTGAAAAAATCATATATAAAAGAGAGCGTTTGTTAACGTGCTTCATTTCAATGGCTCAAGCTCACATCGATCAGATCAAGAAAGAAGACATCAGTATAACAGACATTTCAACCAACAGAGTAGTTTGTCGACTCAGTCTTACACAGGAAGTCGTCATCAGAAAACTTAAAGGTGAGCTTAGAATTTGTTTGATTGAAGAGGGAAAGAGAACGAGACTATCAGGAGAATTTTTAAAGAATTTTTTGACTTTGTCGGAGAGTTTGTGGTGTATCTGTGCATCTGTAGAAAAATAACATGGACAACGTCACAGATAGCTGTATAGTAAGTCATTCATTACCTATCATACGTCCATGTCATCCATCCTTAACCAGATGTTGCGACCGTACAGATACGTTTGCTAATTGGTCAAAACATCACCATCATTCTCCATATCAACTAGCAAGTAATGGGTTTTTCTATATAGGAATAGAAGATCGTGTTTCGTATTTCATTTGGGAGTCGAGTTAAAAAAAATTGGAACTATTTCGATGATATCAAAACGGAACACATAAGGTGGTCAAAAGACTGCCTATTTCAACAGATGATGTTTATGATTTAAATACCAGACCACCTCACCACAGTACCATAATGGAATTAAACACAGATTTGTTTCCTAAAAGATTGCAGAATTATTTCATTCAAAAAACCGAAGAAAATGCCTATCGAAGAATAGTAAAAAATCTGCTGTGCCTCTCATATGCATACGTTGTAAAATCAAAAATAACGGAACTATTCGTATGTTAAGGTTGTGAGAATCGTCAAGCTAGTCAACATGAACATGAATGTTTGATGTATTCCGATGCTGTTGTTATAGACATACATTTTGACGAAGCATTAATCTATACTAACAATTCGTAAGTGGAAAATACTTGGCGTGAGTTCACCATACAATCTTGTATACCTTTAGGTACATTACAACGTCTGATGCAAGACGAACGTCTGAGGGACGGAAACTACGTAAAACAAAGTTATAGCGAAAAGATAAAGAAATATGTGAAGAAAATCGGTGAAGTTCAGACATACCTATTCATTTGACTGTGAGCCGTTGTAGATAGTATGAATGATGACTATGAGGAAATTAACGTTGATGGTGATAAACTTTTCGTAATCGTCAATGAAGACTACAAGAGACGTCGTAGTTACATTTGTCCCATCTGTGTGTGTCATTATGAAAACTACTCTGACAGAGGTGAGAAACGACTAGTGAAACACATATCGGTAGAGCATCCGAAAGACACTTGGCTGTAATGGTTTTAGTCAGAAGTAACATCATGTGGAGAATATCAGTAACGTGTTTATTCATTCTACTTACAGATGGACACTGTTATCACTCACCCAGTTCATCATCATATGACGAGCTGTGTCGATCGACTGATATCGTTTTATGAATGGAACTGTAAACTTCGTCAAACTCCATATCTGCTGACCCGCTACGGATTTTTTTTATGTAGGTGTAGTTGATTACGTTACTTGTTACAAGTGTGGAGAAACATTTAAATATTGGGAGCATAAAAACTTTACAGTGGAATGTAATGACAAACACTGTGTTTAACCATATTCATCAAATTTAAGTATAAATGTTAAGCAGATATGGAGTCATCAGAAGATGTCGCTAGAATGGACAACTTATTAAAACTGACGTTTGCAAATCGTATCCGGGAAATAATGAGTGAAAGACAATGTAACATTGAAAATGCCTTTATTCATGTAGATGACATCAGAGTGATTCGTGACTTTATTCGAGAGACTGTTCGTTTTAAAGTCCATAGAAGTGCTAGAAACGCTTTCATATCACAACTGTGTAATGCTGAATGGAGAGTTAACGAACTCAAAACGGAGACATGGCGAAATAAAATATCAGAAATGGTGATGTCTATGAATCATGTAGAGAAATGGTTTCATAAAACGCTGTAAAATACATTTTATTTGTAAAATATTTTATTTGTAATAAAAGATTGCATGCATCAACTTTCGTCTCATTATCATTATGTTGACCGAGGAAGAGAAGCACTAAAATCCACCAAGTACTAAAATCTCGTGGAATCACTTCACCTGGTCTGTATAAGATTAGAAGATATATACAGAGTCTTGACGATTATAGCTTACAAAAACCAATCAAGCGTTCATTCACGAGAGCACGAATGGAAGTCTCTGGCCCCTACGAAGAATTTCAAGCCGATCTTGCAGACGTATCGAACATCTCCAAACAAAATGACGGTATCAGGTTCCTCCTGGTTGTCATAGACGTATTCAGCCGTTTCTTATGGGTGCAACCTACAAAGACCAAAACGACGAAAGAAGTGTTAGATGCATTTAAAAAGATAATCGATAGCACAAAAAAACAAAAACGTCTTTTTACGGACGCTGGCAAAGAATTTACGGGGAACCTGATGAGACAATATTGTAAAGACAATGACATTAAATACTTTACTAGTCGTAACGAAAAGAAGGCCGCCATGGTCGAGCGTGTCATCAGGACGTTAAAGACCATGATGTATAGATATTTTACAAAGTACAGAACTTATGTATATGCAGACAAATTGCAAGATTTCGTCAAGAGTTACAACGCCACACCTCATAGATCGTTAAACGGTATACCCCCCAAAGACGTAAACAAAACAAACTAAGAAATCTTCAAGGTCAAGAATCGGTTCTTACGCCAAGGCATACCACAGTACCAATTGATCGACGTTTTAAACGAGTCGATCACGGGGAAGTTTTATTAGTTCGAACTACAGAGAGTGGACAAGGACGAAAATGCCTTGTGGTATAAAGAAGAAAAATTAAAAAAACCGTAAGAGAGCAGGTCGGATCGAATGGTTTGTCAAATTTGAAGGGTGGCCGTCTAAATATAACCAGTGGATAGCAGAGAATGACATCAGTGACATAACCAAAACCGAAGATGTCACATTACGCGGTCATTCACAGTGACGGAAGTGAGAAATACTTTCAAAAGAACAAACCTTACCATTTCGGTGTCCATTTCCAAACACCACTAAATCTACACGGAACTTGGAAGGTGGCATTAATGGACATAACATTAACAACGAGTGGAACAAAGACGACACAGAACGTATACGTACACAGTGACGTGTGTGACGAAAGCATCGTCGACGGTGAAAAGGAACCTCTTCTCCGTCCCATCAGAACCGTCAAGGTAGCCAACTGGTCTCAATCGTTCGACGTTCCATACTACATACCTGTGAAAAAGTCGGAAGTGAGAGACATATAATTTTATATAAAGACAGGAAAAGGTGATCCGGCTTCATTCTTAAAAGATCAAGCAACGGTTACGCTTCATTTTAAGCAATATCCTTTTCTATCATGAATGTTACAAAGATGTACGTTCCCAACGTGGGGAAATGGATAAAATATTATCAGGAGGTGGCACGTGGAAAGGAAAATGTTTATACAGAAAACACAAAACGTAACGTGAAGCAATTCGGCGGAGGATTGTCACAGAATTCAAACGAATTCATGATTCTAATAAACAAAACCGATAGAGAGGGAGAACAATCCTTACTTGGCAGAGAGGTTAAAATAAACATGGTCTCTCCAGCTCAACAAGTCGTAGAACAAGCCAAATCCGAGATGAAAAGGAAACGAGCCCCACATCGTCGTCAGTCTATCAGAAAGCGTCGACGCGTACACACTTCACGGACACACATGAAGAAACCAAAAACAGGTAAAGCAAAACGGAAGGCGAGTAAACCGAAAAGGAAAACAGGTAAAGCAAAACGGAAGGCGAGTAAAGTGAACAGAGAATCGACTAAAAGGAACAACAGGAATCTGATATCACAATGGCTGCGTTAAACAAAGAATTCTTTAGAGAAGCACAACCGTCAGAATTAGTCATTTTTGACCTTCCACCTACACAGACGGCAGTGGAAAACATTTACTATCAAGACGTGTTACCGATATCACAGATTACGAGCGATTCCGTCGTAAAATTCGTCGTTAGTGGACAAACGGATTAGAATTGATCGATTTTCGCAACACTTTTATCTATGCTAAGGTAGAATTTACCAAAGCAGACGGAAGCATCATCTCTATTACCTTCTTTATTTTCACAAGTGGACGTCACCCTACAGGGGAAGACTATCGTGTCTACGACCAGCCATTACAGTTAGAATTACGCCCAAGTATCCACCTAGGTTCAGT
>NW_018480059.1:821247-849972 GCF_002113885.1 Mizuhopecten yessoensis | reverse complement strand
GAATCTGTCCCCTACTTGTGTACTCTGGCCGACTACAATTGTGTAAACATGGCTGCATTTCTTTTATTTATATAAAAAAAATGTTTGTTTCGCCTTCATGAAATGCATGTATTTGTTACCTTTATCTAGGTTTCGGTTGTCGCCTTTGAGTCAAACGCTGCAATTGTTGGAGTATCAGAACGTTCGTGTCTCAGCCTTGAATTAGCATTGGCAACGCCGCTAAACCAGAAATATCTCAAGAGAAAGATAAACAGTCTGACAACAGGGATTGCTACAAACTATGAAGCGGCACTGACAAAAGCGTTTGATGTTTTTGAATCGTCTTATAATATCTTAAACGGTACGTACATAGAGGTATACTATTTCAATTCATTTCATTCACACCTCACATTGAGTTTCATGGCATGGCTATGTTCAGCACGGATATATGTATATAATAATAAGAATGCTTCTTTCATTGAATCTTTCATTTGTTTTTACTGGATGGCTAGAAATAGTGTTCCTCTTTTGAAACATTCAACAAGTCAGATAAATACGGCATATGACAATGATAAATAAAACAAAATTTGTCACGACTTATGTTTGCATTTAAAAGACAACTATTTCCTATATGCAGAATTCCAAGATATACTTTTTTAACTATTTTGTAATTGATCACTAAAACTCATATAATGGGTACCACATGTGGTGCCGCACCAACACTTACCCTTCCTAAGAAGCTGACATGTTTGTGAGGTGGCTTATAGTGTTGCTCATATCCGTCTCGTCGCGATCCAATGTAAACACTCTAGCAACTTCATTCTTTGACATATTTTGATCAAACTTTATCCAAAGGTCCAGTATGAGAATATTGTTGATATATCTATGTGGAGGGTTCCAAGATCAAGGTCAAGGTCAATGTTGCTGTATATAAAAAAATCATCAACTGATTAGTTGTGCTCACTGTAGCTTCTCTATTTCTAAACAGATTTTGATCAAAGTGTATACAAATTTTAGGAATGAGAATGCCTTGGATAAGTTTATGTTTCAAATGTCACTGTATGTTGGTATTCATAGAAAAAAAATCTCTGTATTTCTTCATTTATCACCTTGGAATATGATTATACCTTGAATGTTACATATTTCAGGGTGTCAAAATTAAAGTTGTACCTATTTATAGAAAATTATCAATCACCGAAACGTAAGTCTTACGGTCATTTTCTTGTTTCTATTTTTATTTCCACAAATTTGAATTGTTTTGTTTTCAGAACAGGTAATACTGTTTCTAACAGATGGGAAAAGAACGGCTGGTGGTGATCCACTAACAACGATAGCACAAAGAAATCAAAAACTCGGGAACAGAGTTATGATCTTTACCTACGCTCTTGGGAATTGTAAGTTGTAATCGCTGTAAATCAAAACCTTCATGGATTCCCATCTTTTCACCACTAGTATAATTTCTGTGTACAGATATATATAAACCATTTACTGTCCAGTTACAAACCAAACGGTGAATTGTCTTCAGGTTATAGACTGTTATAATGGAGAGAGAAACAATCAATTTTCTGAGCAATGCTCCCTTATGTTGTTCTGAAGTTGTAAAATCTTACTTCTTTTCACAATGTTAGAGTATGTATAGCGGAGGGTAGATCAAAATAGGGTACTACTATAACAGGCAAATACGCAATGCCATCATTAACAACATATCATAGTAAAGGGATAAGTTATCCATTTAACATGTCTTAATCATTTACAGCTTTTGATGCGACGGACAAAACGTTGTTAGAAAATATGGCTGCTCAAACTCAAACGAATCCTTCATTTGGAGTAATCAAGGTTTGTGGTTTATATCTGATATTTATAACATTACACTTTAAGCTTTACACACATGTTGAGGTACTTTCTATTTGTAAATAAATCGTAAAAGTAACTGGATATATTAAACAACTATTCGTTCTATTTCAAGTGCTTTAATATATATATTACTTAGTTCTACATTGGGTAGTATGCATAAGGTTGAGTTTCTGCATTATTTGCTTTCTTATATTCTATCGGAAGTTGTAGAATTTGGTTATTAGAGCAGAGGTTTCCCAAGGTCATAGCTGTCAATCCTCCCTCATTAGGAGGAAGAGTCCCTCATGTTGACCAGAATTTACCCATATCCCTTCGTAACACCATTATCGAAGTACATACTTGCACAAACTCAAACTCTACTTCCTGTGGTCTAATGATCCCCTAGTTACTGCAGTGTGTGGGAAATTATCATAACAGGTTTGTCTGAATCAGATTCATAAAAAGGGAAAGATAAATTGAACAAAGCAGTGTCAATCACATTTCACTCATTTCTCCTTCATTGGAAATATGGAATAAGGGAGATTTCTCCCTCATTAGCGGTTTCAATGTTGACATCTATGCTAGATACTGAGGCCAAAATCTATTCAAAGGGTAAACGTTCAATAGCCTAGATTACCACTTAATGAAAGACTTGTTTTCTCTTTTCTTTAACTAAAAACAATAGGTAAAATCGACAATAAAATTCCGAATGCAACAAATATTTGTTAGATGATATATGAATTAAGCAAGAACATATTTGAAAAAATCTGAAAAAGGTGTTGGGTACTTGATGCACACTCTAATATTAAATCAGTCTGCAAATGCTTTTCATGCAGTGTAAATTTAATGACGTCAGGTATCACATTTCAGAATGTCAGCCGACCTGGTACTAAACACTTAGAACTCAAACGATTTAGAACAAAAATAGAACAGGTAATTCCCAAATTTGAAATCATCAGCGAAGCGAAAGGAAGACAGGATTTCTTTAATTTCATGTTGTAAATTTTACCCGGTTAATTTTGCATACGTAGATGTGCAGACACCTTTATCTCATGTTTAGCACTCATAAAGAATACCAACTCTTTACATGGCTGCACACATTAAATTCTTGTTCAAAAACGTATATTGCTAAATCTCAACAAGGAGTTGTTTGCATAAACGCATTGCAGACAGTTTCCAATACTCATTATCTTATTTGCTAACGTTCTGATATATGATATTATCCCTTGTCATAAGTGGTGTCATTTGTCGCCAGCTACGGCGTTCAACATGTAAGCCATTGGAAATCCCAGCTAAGAGTAAGAAGGAAAAACTCTGACATTGAGTGTTAAATGTAAACGGGCTTTGAATTTCTTTATCCCCATACCTCCATAAAATTATCTCCATTTAACATTTCAAATGGTGTTTTTTTAAGTATTGCAAGCTCACTTAAACTTTATTTTACGGTTTATACAGGGAGGCGAGTACAAGCAGATTATAGATCCTAGTCTCCTAAGAAGTTCTATGGCGTCCTACTACAACAGGTTCAGCAGTAATGAATATCGGACTGAACCTGTCTTCTCAGTACCTTACATAGACTTCTTCGGATTAGGTAAGTAACAAATACAGGAGGTCTCTCTTCGCGGGCTGCCGTTTTCTTTAGATGGAGGACCCTGATGTCTAAACAAATAGGATGAAATCAATTGCATGACATTTGTTTGCAGATTTGTTTTGTTTAAGTTGCGTTATGTATGGTCTATCATGTATCATTGGTACCATTAATTGACTCGTAGTAATTTTCGAGTAATAGAAGTGTGTTTTTTTTGTCCTTATGCATTGTTTTTTCATTTCACATATGCATAACAAAATAGGCATCAGCACATTACTATGTCTTAATAACTACCTCTTTTTCCCTCGGTATAACATTAAATACTTTATTTTGAAATCCAAATAAATTGGATAAATACATTTTCATTCCTATTGATAAGCAAACTATGTGTTTATTTGTTTGTTTTCGTTTTTTGTTCGTTTACATAATAATACACAGTACTGAATAAGACACAGAAAAAATAATAGACATGATGCCAATATGCTTATTTGGTTTCGTTTTAGGTCTGATCACGTCAGTATGTTTACCTGTGTATAGAGGTTCAGGAGATCTGATGGGTGTGTCTTGCTCTGACGTCACGATGGCGGATCTTCTCTCAGACATAACATATTTTCACGAGGGAGACTTATCTTATGCGTTCATCATAGACCAGTATGGCCGCACACTTATGCATCCTCAACTACCCCAACTCTCATCTGTAAAAGACGACCCAATCTTTGTCCACATCGAAAATCTAGAGAGATCATCTGGTGCAGCGACTGTCATTCAAGAAATGTTGAAGCATGTCATGTCTTGATATTACGACAGGGAAACATCTTTTATGAAATTGTTTCTATGCGCAATTGAGAGTTTTATGTTCATATTAAAGTTACCGTGCCGCAATCTGCTGTTAAAAAACTGCGGTTGGAACTGAAGTTATAAAATTTAATAAATATTTTAAGTATACTGGTATGAAAAGATTTGAACTTAAGTTTATGTCAAGTAAAAACAGGCGAAGTCTTTCCCGACTGATTCTTATCTCCGTGCGCGCAAGGTTGAGGCCGTGTTTACGTGTTATCATGCCTTAGCAAATTCACGTGATGACACGAGAGCAGAATCCAACGAATGGCGACTACGTGTTCGGTAGAGCCATGTTAATGTTTATACATTATAAGTGTTTTCATTTTAATTGATGGAGATCTAATGCGTCACTTGATATGCTAAACGATTTAACGGAAATTAATAACCTTTCCTATGTAAGAAGAAAAATAAATAAAAGTCTGTTTATCCTGTTGATAAGAAAAATGAGCGAAGGTTAGCGGCACGGTGCTTTGAAGTGGTGTATTTTTACTACAGGGGGACAACTAACAAGACAAAATTCAATTCACAACGGATGATTCCCCGTGGCAGTGTATTGTATGAAGGCATTGAGACCCGTTCTGTTATATCTACCTATGCGTGGGGTTCGGTAAGTAAAATGATTGATGTAAAACAGGTACACTTTTATTATGAAAATGTAAGAAATATAGACTATCTGTTGAAACAAAATTTTATTTAACTTTCAGTTATTAAAATGAAATATTTTTGTTGAGATTTTTCTGTCTTTTCCACTAAATGTGAAAATTAATTGATTGAATTGTTGCGTTTTGTAGTTCGTTTCGGGTTGCCTTATTGCATACAAGTTTCATTTCAGATATAAATTACCAGCTGCGTCACCTACTCCCCTCACCACTGTTAGTAACTTGTTTTAATCTGGAGTTTGCTATATCAATTTAAAATGTATGTCGCACCCACAGGTGCCTAACAGTAACCTATCTATGGCGATAGTTGTTGGGGAAGGAGACACACTGGCTCGGCTCAAGCATATGACACCCAACGGTGACGTCTTTAACTACCACAGACTGGACTGGGACAACTCTCCCGGAACTTCCTTCTGCAAGCATTTCAACAGATATTCAACCAAAGGTATAACATTATAACAAAACTCAGCCAACAAAAATTATTTTTAAAATCTGTTTTGAAATTAAGATATAAATATTATTTAAATAAAATTGACTTTATTTGTGAAAAGAATATTTTTTCAAAGTCAACTAATTAACAATAAATTCTTTAAATAAATACTCTGTTTATTTGTAGATTATTCAATAACTATGTTAACACCTGGGGCATTTAAAGATCCAATTAACTACCTTAACACAGAGGAAACTAAAGCAATAGTAACAAGATATGAGAATTTTCTCCGAGGTACTACAACTATCAACCCTGGATTGAAGGTAAGTTCTCGATGTACTAAAACAATTTGAAAAATACTGTTTCCGTTGAGTAAGTCAATACCAGTCGACATGATATTTGCGCGATAGTTCTTGCTATGTATTTTAGTCGCCCATGTAGCGCTGTAATAAGGCAACGGCAGAAAACGCATGTCAAAGCTAAATTACATTACTGCTTTGTATTTTGTTTTCATTTCGGACGGTGTCTAAAATTCACAAAATAATCTTAAATGAGTGTTCGTTAAATATGATATCAATGAAACCATAGGAAATATGTTTTTAATAAAGGGATTAACCGGTCTTGAAGACAAAATAGGTATACAGGTACTTCTTTGAGCCAATGAGTAAATAATTATTTGAAGTTGATAAAATAATGACGGAAATAAAACTGACCCTACGCTCCTGTGTGAGTCAAAATGTGTGGATGTGATTTAAAAAATGTCAGAACATATAAATCGTGTGGATCATAAAAACATAAAAATCTTATCACGATACATTCACCCATTCGATCCATGTCTTTACCTATCAGACAAAAAGGCTGTGAAAACTTATAAACTGTAAGAAGTTAACCATTTTTTTTTTGTATCATGGAAATCTACACATTTTAAACAGAAAATGCTGTCGATAACGTCTAAAGATTTCTGAAGAAAAGCGTTAACATTTCTATGGCACTAAATTTATACAAACGACTAAACATATATTTTCATGGCAGGACTCTGTGACCAACTCCGTGACCTTGACCTATCAGGCAGAGCAGATGTGGAAGGCCAATCAGGAGCAGGAACAACTTGTGCTGTGGCGGTATATTGGTACCACTGATGGCATCATGCGGCTTTACCCTGGTGCGCAGCTTCCAAAGAATTCCGACCACACCCGCAGACCATGGTACGTTTCTATAGCTTTAACTTCTGGATGCCATATGAGACAGAAACTGCATACACCCCAAACGAGAGCTGCAGGATTTGTTTACAATTGTGTTAAGTTCCCGATGTCATTTTATTTCCTTATATACTTTGAGTTTTATGTTTACCCTTACGTTTTAACGGTATAGTCATCAGCTATTCTAATTTCAAGGCATAGGTAACCAATTTAATCTACTTTTTGTTTCTATATCACAAAATCTTTTAGACTGTTTACTTCTAAAGTTCATATGAAAAGGAGAATTAAAGTTTCTACGAATTCACAGAGCTAAAACACCTGTAGTAATTGAATTATTTAGGCTCGTTAATTCATTCATTGTGTGCCAAAATTTAAAGATATTATTCTGATTATCTAACCCAACACGAATTAACCTTCATTCCTCATCATAATTATTTGCAGGTTTATCAGATCTGTTGCGCTAAAAGGGAAGATAGTTTTCAGCAGTCCATACCTTGACCAGTGGTCTTTGGGCTATGTCATTACCGTCTCTACAACCATCCAGGAAAAGAGGTAAGTAAATATGTTGTCTTAAATCATTTAATAGATCAACAAAACATACATATTTTAAGTACATACTATTCATTTCCGACACATCGGAGGTCAATAAATTTGAGACGCACATATCCGTAATGTAACGAACTCGATTTGATGAATTGAGACTCTATCCGTTTACAAAGTGATAACTTATGGAACCACAAGCTTATATTTAATTCAACCAACATTGTGGTTTCGGGATATATAGATGTCATACAAATATATATTATTTTTCACTGTGAAAATGATATAGTGAACGATGTGTAGTTTTCAATTGAACGACTTCGGGGGGAAATGATATAGATACGAAAAACTAACGATACGCTAAAAAAAGACGCAATTATGAAAGGAAAGCAATTGTTACTATTTAATGACTTTGAATTCCGATTTGTTTTTGCCAAAGAACGCATGCAAAAATTCGCAATTGCATGAAAATTTTACTTTCATCGGTATTAATCTGGATGGTTTATTCGTGAAAATAGGCCTTCAATTTGTGCAGCAAGTCTCAGATCTATGCAAAGGGTCAAATGTACTATTGCACTTTTTATTCATAATAACAGAGAATAATGTTGTACTTAATCTTCAGTACTGGTAGTTCAACGCCTGTAGTTGCTGTCGCGGGGACAGACTTCCGTGTTCCTTTCATGTATCAACTTTTACTGAGCTCTTACTCTAAATGTTCAGAGACAACATACAAGTAAGTCGTTGGTGTTAATTTCTTTTCGTTGTCGATCACTCGAAACTGCTATACAATGTTGGTTTCGTAACCGCTGTTTTGCATATTTTAAAATTTGAAGAAATAACATGTTAGATCAATGGTAAAACTAAAAATGCAAAGTAACTAACGCAAATTAGATAAACACGATAAAATAAAGACATTCCTTGCGGAACGTCTTTTACACTTTATAAACCAACGCATAGTGATGCTATGGGTGTAATGTAATATTAAGACATTTTTTTCCAGTTGTCTGGTAGTAGATAGCAGCGGGCTCGTTGTTGTACACAAGGATTTTGTGGAGTTCACAGGCGAACCAATGATTGAAAATATGCATATAACACAAAAGGTAATGATTAGTGTAGATTAGACGTTATTGTCACATCTGAACATAAATAGTTAAAAATGCATCATGGCAGAATATGTAAATATGTAAATAAACACTTAGGTATGAATCATTGCATGCTATACATTGTTGTCTAATTGTGACTAATGAGGTGGTAATGTAAAAACACAAATAGATGTCATTACGGTAAAGACATGCAATTGTTTTGTTATAACCCTGATATTACAACGATACATAAATACAAATGTATATACATGTAGTTAACACAACTGGTAGTACATATATGGCTAAAATGTGTATTATGCCACTCTATGTGCTTACATACATATATATACTTTCATAATTGGTATCATGATAACTTGCTGGAGCTACTCATTAAGGCACATCTCATATTGCTGTCTTAGTATTTATGAATCGTTAAGACAGAATAAATACATCGGAACGTTTATATATATATAATCCTGTCTTGTGTTATGTACAGTTTATAATACCTATACTAAGATACATGTACTAATTCGTGTTTTAGTGTTGATACTTTTTGAGACTTGTAATTCCTTTAAATATTTACAGGAACCAACGATTGCTGAGGATTTGCTTACCAATCAACTCATGATAAAAACCAGTTGTCTAGATTTCGAGAACATCAAAGAACAGTTTTCTTACCGAGTAAGTGTCCATGTTACTCCTAGCTGCTCTTTTTCTTAGGTAATAACTATATATCCAAATTGACCGAATTTATGAAATAAAAGTGATTTGAGGTTATCTAGTGTATTTTATTGGATATGCATTAGGTAGGGCTTGGCAATAATATTGAAGCATGAATATAGGAGGAGTTTCCATGTTATATGGAATTCATGAAACGAGTCAAGAAATTTTCATTTTAGCAAGCCTCTAGCGAGCTAAACTAAAAACTTCGTGACGAGTTTCATAAATCTCATATGACATGGAAACGAATGTAAGATACTTTTTATCATTTAACTGAAGTACTGTCCTTGCATTCGTTAAAACAAACAATTACATCGTCCGTCATTTCATGAGGTGTTTTTTGTTTACATGATCGAAGCACTACTATCAAAATGTAGGTCAGATCTATCTGCGGTTTAACAAATACAGTAGTCACAAATTTCTTTTTTTAAATCACTCAAACAACATGGATAGATATTTATGTTTAATCCATTTGTGCAATGCTTTGGACGAATATAGAGCTTCATCTGAAACTTTCAGACGATTCTTAACAAAAAAAGAGCAACAAATGCACACGGTTCACACTACGTCATAGCGCACGACAATACAAAGTGTCACATTTCGTGAAAATTTTAGGTGTCAACAGCTTTACTGAGACTGACTATCACTGTCCGATTCGATTTTCCTACCTACGTCGTCTCACTGGTTTTGGAAGTGTTATGGGAGATTGTTGATAAATGTTAATGCTGAAAGGTCCGCCGCAAATGTTTCTTCCAAACACAAAATGCACATTTCGATGGAACCAACTGAACATTTTGCGTCCGCCTTATTTACTACGTAGTGCGGAGTAATTTACCATCGTGGGAAAGTGTGATGCGGTCAACCAGTCAAAATCACTCCAGGTCAACTAAGATGAGTTATGCAAAAATATGAAATGGATGTATTCACTGCATAACAGGGAGTTATATGATAAATTGTAATACGTGTAACATAATGGGCTGTAATTATAGGTACTTAATGATAAAGGATGGAACCATCTTATAATATATAAGACAGTGGGTATCAATAGAGTGCAGCACTTTGGTCAAAAGTACACTTTTGTAACACCGTGCATTGATTGACGGGGGACTGTTGAATTGAAGATAATGCTACCGGGCTATCGATCTAGTGGCAACCAAGTCAGTCATGGATGACATAGAGATAGGAACGAGAGTGTGAACTCCCCAAACCAGACAGGGGCATCTGTCATTGCCATATGGTACATCTAGTATTGTTGTTTGGAAGGGAAAAGTTAGCTTAAACGTTAGATTAGAAGTTAGTTTAAAATTGCTGCACGTGCCTCATTACTTATGTACAATGGGTGGTACCTAATCATAAATAGATAATTTTGTATAGATTGTTAAAAGTACTTCGGGAGAATTTCATAGGTAGTCTGGGAGATAGGAGTGAGAGTCCAGAGTGGAGAGATGGGGATTCGGGGTTCGGGAATGGGAGCATCTGGAGAGAGGGGCCGGGTAAGGCCTCGACGGGTGGGGCATGTGATGGCCCGGGTACAGCACCTATGCACTGTCGTTTTCCAGAAATATGTTAAAAAAAAAGAGGGCAACTACTAGATTTAAGACTGTCGCGGCCACAATGCAATGTAAATAAAACATCCACAGGTGTTGTTCAGCGTGTTATATACCATACGATTGAGGTATTATGTATATAGATCTGGTCCTTGACCAAGAAAGACGGGGTTTTTTTACCAAAAAAGTCGTTTTCTAAATTTCTCCTGACATTTCTCCTGAACGCACGTTGTATGTCATTTCGCACGAGAACACTATTTTTTCATTTATAGGTGTGTTTTCTTTTTCAAATATGTGAATTATTTCACAAAAGCAATACGAAATAGAGAGGTCATATGTTATTTTTGCTTTAAGATACTATTATATCAGCAAACTGGTGTTATTTCAAAGTACATTTTGTAATATAGTTTTGATCGGTTACGTTCGGTGAAATGAGTTCATGAATGATTGGTGTTAATTGTACTGAAAAACAGGCTTGACATTTCTATTTTAATTCTCTGTTAAATTCATGTCATGAAAAGCAGCCTTACTGTAATGTGTCAAGTTTCATTCGATGCTTTATTGATTGTATGCATGAACGTGCCATATCTCTAGTATAATTGTTTTGTCGTTTACAAAGGAGGTAATTTGCCCTTTGCACTCTTCATACATATTTTTGATGATTTGATAGATCAGTTTGTCAAGCAGCTCTGATAGGATGAGCAGTTCAGCTGGCTATGAAATACATCCGGTCGCCGATACGAACATATTTGTAATCATCAAGAGGATTCCTTCATCATCTCAGAGTTCATGTTGTACCGTGAGTTTTTTATGTCACAATTTTCAAATGGTGGAAGTTGTATGCTAGTAATTGGACCATTTTGAAAACTCTCATAGTCTGTATTTGACATGATATATGGATACTGTTGGCAAAAAATATTTCATAACTTTATACTTTTGAAAACAAAGATAACTATTAGTTATCTTTGTTTTCATTATAGAAATTTCCACATTGACATTGGAGAATTAATTCCTTTTCTGCGGTATTTTTCTTTTAGAAGAGTGGTGAGCGGGGTTATTTAATACCTTATTTAATTATCTAAAAATAAAGATTATCCATGCTCAAACTGATAGAATGCAGTTAACTTATATTTATCTTTGAAGAGAATAAATCAAATAATGAGTATTTATGCCAAATCTAGTACGAATGATATATGTCGTTTGATTGAAGCAAATAATTACATTGCATGCATGTAATTAACAACAGGTCTATTCAGACCGGTTTGGTCATACCTTTTAGGAATTTATGAACATCGTCTGCCATTATTTAGACATATTCTTGTATCTCAATTTTAAGTGTTATGTATTTCATTAAATTATTTGTTTATTTGTTTTACAGTCCTATGGCGTTTCTCCCGACAAGCGGCTGTGTGGTACAATATCCTGTGACTGCCTGTGTTATAAACAAACATTTTTCAACTATTGTTTGGACACGTATCCATTATTGAGGTATCATCCATATTCAAACTTTGTAATGCTACCCAGATAAAGGTGTTCTATAGCTATGCCAAGAAGCTTAACTGAATGCCAGCCAATTTAATGTTAGTATCATGTGTTAAATTGACAATTATGTGTTTTCATAATCAATATTTTATCTTTGTTTACAATGATTATATCCTTATAATAAGGAGCTTTTCCATTAACAGATCACACCCTCATTTCAGTTATGAGCATTTAAGATAAACGAAAACTATTTTTTCCTAATAACTTAGACTATTTTGAATCTTACTTTTAGGGCCCCTAGCATCATCGACGAGTCCTGACGAAACAAAAAAAAAACGTAAACAATAAACAACAAAATACAACAAAAGACTATATTTTTCCTTCTGTGTATATTGCCAAATTGTAAAGGTGCAATGACCTGTTTGTATTACGATGCAAGGTATTAAACTCTGCCGGTTGATTCTTTAGTCCCCGAGGTATGCTGTAGCCTTGATGGTCAGAGTTACTCTATACATATAATTCCATTCAAAATTAACCAATATTCGTTTAATTTTTTAATTCATAATTCAGGGGTTTTACGATCCCTAGCATCACCGACGAATCCTTGGACGAAACAGCTGTATAATGAAGTGAAATTCATTTTTGTCTTACTGTTTCTTATGACGTTTAAAAGGTGCAACCATCTATCTGTGTGTGAATGTGTGTGTTACATGCATCTCTCTATATGAATTTTGTCGTTTTCTTTTGCCTTTGAGTTCTATCTCATTTATGAGTTCGATTTGCATAGCCATAATTATTTCAGTATGCTCAAGGAACAAGTCAGTAGAATATAATTTAACGTCCTTAAACTTTGCAACTGTATTGTAGAGACACTGCCCCCACCTGCAGCCCACAGCCTCCCGACCTATCAACTGCGGGCCTGGCAGATACTGATCGGGTAAAACACCTGGGCATCTGTTTTGATGCTCAATGCTCAGGAAGATCCACGAAAGGGTGCGTCTGATGTTCTACATATAATTGATTCGGTTGTACTGTACTGCATTGGGTGTAAGCTAAACAAAATGTTGACAACACATTTTTTGTGTGATAGTAATTGCTATCATACACCAGATATTTCCCATTTTAAATGTTGTTAAGACCTTATTATATTTGAACCAATTATGGTTATGTGTGAATTCTTATTTTGTCGTCAAATTATCTGGTCAAAATTGTCCCAATGTACTAAAACGAACTATTTTTAACAGGAGAAATACATTTCTTCATTCAACTCCTTGACCTCTGATAAAATCATTTCATTGAAATATGATTTTCAATATCCTGTTACAGAGGATGTCACAATGTGTCGGGCTGTAGCTGGTGCTACCTAGACAATGTCAACGATACTCTAAGTAAACCATCTTGTGGAACAGTTTACACTTGTCAACATGGAGCTCTTGCAACAAGTGATCCTAACTGCTCTGGCAGTAAGTGAATTTTATTACTAATTCGACTTTTTACCTTTATAAGCGCTTTATAAAGCTTTATAAGCGCCCATCAATAGACATATGATGTTACCATGTGGGTGAGCAGTTATGGCGTGCAAAGTGTCCGCTCTATATTTTGAGCAATTTTTAACAGATGTACTAAAAACTTCATAGGAGCGTTGATTTCCTCGAAAGTTCGGTCGAGGTTGATAACGACCATTTTCTTACAGCAGTTTACGGAATTATGCTCCTTTTTCAATTTCTTAAACGGTCTCCGTTTCCTATCTCATACCTTCGTAGGAAGTTTGTACACAATGCAAGCTCGAAAGAGTTCGATAGCCACCATTATCCAACTGTAATATACGGAACGATGACACTTTATTCGATTGCCGAAACGTCGTTTGCTCAATATCTCGGGAGTATTTTTCACCCGATTAACTTAAACCACATTAGCTTGTACAATCGACATTGTCTGATCATAATTAGTGGAGTGTTATCACCTGGGTCAGTGTAGTGAGTGTAATCACATTATCTAACCGTAATTAACAGAGTTTCTCCCCATGGTTTCATTAATGCAAGCCTACATGCATTTAGTAATGTTTTGATGCACTCATTGTCTACCAGATATGTTGATTTTTTTCTCCTTTAACATTAAACATTCAAACATATTTCACATACAGTTGATTATTCAAATAATCATAAAGCAGTTTATAAAAGTAATTCAAATTATTGTCATATATAATGTGCACGTTCCTACTGTCAAGCAAATCAGTTCAAATTGCGAAAATCCTCTAATGTGTAGGTTAGTCATGACACTCACATTGTAAGTAACATTATAAATGCGTTTTTAGTTTTAGTGATATAATGACATTACATTTCAATACTCACGTGCGAACATTCGAAAGTAACCAAACCATCCTAATATATTGTTCAATCATAGATTAACGGTATAACCATTTAATTGTTTACAGATTCCTGCGGGGATGAGGATGGAGGAGGCAGTGTTGGTATCATTGCTGGTGTGAGTATTACTATCCTTATCGTATTAGCTATAGTAATAGGAACAGTATTATGGAGGCGGAAACAAGCTGGAGCTAGCAGCAGCTCTCCTAGTCAGATAAATGGTGTTGCTAACCCTGCCATGTCAACATCGCCAGCTCCATCCAATAATGCACAGCCAATGTCAACATTTGCATCATGGGAACCAGGACCGTCAGCACCCCCTATGTATCCTCCTACATATGAAGAAAGCACTTCACACCAACACTGGTAAATGCTATGTACTTGAAAAGTGTAACGACTGTTTAAATCTCTCGATCTTTGGATTTTATTTTTGTAAAGTGAAATCAAAAACCGTTGCTTTCCGACAAAGATCAGGACAAAACCAATATTAGTGAATTCAGCTGTACTCTTCTCATTTATCGTATCGATAACTTCCCAAACTTATACGGAAAAAGGTGTGATGTTTTGTTTTTATTCAGAGAAAATGTAATGGTTTCTCGCTGAATACCATAAATTATTTTTATGAAAAGTTCTTTTTACACAACCAATATGAGTTTCTTTGTGACGTTTCGATGACTAGTACGGTATGTACACTGTCACCGAAAGAACTTTTCATAATCCATACTTTCAAACCTGAAGAAAATGTTTAGGAATAACATACATATTTATTGAGTATCACACGTGTGGAAAACATATGTCTAATCTGCAAAACAAGTGTAACGTTGATGTATTCTACGGGGACACTATTATATTTTCTATGTATTCAATTCTTAAGCATTTTGACTGCAGATAAAGTACGGGGATTAGTAGTGTCATCTTTGGTGTTTTATCTTATTTAACCTAACGCTTGACAAGAAGGCTGCACGGAATTATGAATGGGCTGCTGAACGCATTTAAGCATTTTTTTTATTTTCTTGCAAGATTTGCTGACAGAATTGTTATTTATACATATAAGCTACTTTTCCAATCGTCACTCATCTGCATGTGAATTACAATCGTCACCTATGAATGTAATAAATAGAAAAATTCTTTAATTTACATTACATTGACCGAATTGTTGTGAAACGTTCTACCCAAGTTGCTTATTTCAGCTTCTTTTGAGAACAACGCTTCGTGGATATTGTCCTGTCCAGTATTAGGTAAAGAATTTAACAAAGTCAGTGATAACAGTTTAGAAGACAATGTATTAAAGAACAATAACGATGGATAAATATCACAGATGAAAATATGGTAAACAACTCCTTTCTCACTCTCTAGGATATCCATTACAGCTCATTGGGACAATGCTACGTTTTTACCATGTATATTTTAAATGGGAGTAGAATACTCGTTGGACGAATTACTAGGCTAATCAGTTCATAACTGCTATACGAGTTTCTTCCCTTTGACTGTACTCCGTTTGGAACATCCCATAATGCACTCACTCGTTGTCCCAACCAGACGTAAACAAACCTCGATCAGCTGTTGAGCACTATTGTCATCTCACTTACCCAACGGTGGATTAACTCTGCCATGATCAGAAATATGTTGTCGTAGTTGAAATATTCAGGATTGCTGCATCAGTGGTCAGTTCAAGACTTGGCCACGGCCAAAATACGATCGGCTATTTATACATAAAACGCACGTGATCAACGGTAAAATACTAGTCAATCAGAAGCCTTGTTTTGCACGTTGTCCGTGACATTCATAGATTCCGCGAAAGTGTAAACAATGAGGTACCGGCAGATTTGTCCGTTGGATAAGATGAATTACAGGAAAACCTGTTGAATTACAATACAACTAATGGATTCTAGATATGAAGAAACGTTCGTACTAACATGAGAGCTATACTTCGATACATATGACTTAGAAAGGTAAGAAATACAAGTAATAATTCTCAAGTGTTCTTGACCATGCTACAATGCAAATGGTGGATATAATGTAAACAGTCGATCTCGCACGATCTCTTCTCACTCTCTTCACCGTAACTTAATATTCATAATGATTCGATACAAGGCATACAAATGAATAATAACGCTGGCTGTGGTTCGCAACATTGCCCCCAACCACGTAAAACATTCGTCCCGAATGTTAGATACATCAATAGTAAATATTTATAGTCAGGAACGCGCACTTGCTGGTTTTACATTTGGCTGATAATATGTACACCGGTCTTTACATCAACAAGTAAGTATGTTCATGAAGAGTAGTACCATAAAAAAATATCGCTGCTATATATACGTGTTAATGATAAAAAATAAAAATAAATAACCATTCACACTTCACACTGTCCTGGTAAACATTTTCCATGCTAACAATCAGTTAGTTGCTAACTTTATCTTTAATAAAAAAAAATGCATATTTTATATACAAATCATATGTACTGTTAAACATTTAACAGTATGATATTACTTTAAACAAAACAATAAGCAATATTATAACAAACAATGAACTGATATTCATATCATTAATTCTAATACTTACAACATCTTGTACCTTCCAATCTATATTGACACTAGTAATTCTCATTATATTTTCAGGTCAAAATATTTGGACTCGCAAATACTTTGGTAATGGGAATCCTGAAATATCCAGGTTAAGTATACTGAAAATGTTCGTAAATATATTTCAGTCTTATTCATAGGACAACAACATATTTGCAAATATATAAATATAAATATTTTATAAGCCAAGTGCATATATGTAGGTATTTATATGCGACTCCATATATCACTGAAGATGTCCATAACTTCTGTCATAATCACGTATTGGCAGTCAAACTGTCCATATTCACTTGCCCTTTATAATGTACACAATGTTCACAATGTCCATATATCACTGAAGATGTTCATATACTAGGCAACACTAAAATTCAGGATAAGCGATCATTATCTGTTGAGCAGCCTTCTGTTCCAGAATGTGTTTTAATTCATCTAACTCAAAAAACTCCGCCTCTATAATTAGTTTTCGTAGAACCCACAGGTTGTTTGATAAATTCCGTAGTGTAATATCCGCTCCATTCCTCAAGAACTCCAAAACATGTTCAAACAGTTTTCCATTTCTATCAATAAAATATGTATAGATATTGTCCACTTGATATGGTTTCATGCATGACGTTGGACTGACCATCTTGGCGAGGATTGATGAAGGATCACTCTGACGAGTTGAGGCACTGGTTTCGTACCTTCTTCCCCCCACATTCAAGATGAGCCTCTGGCTGTGGGAAAGGGCCATTCCTTGTAATTTGATATTCCCTTCATTATTGACTGGCTTAATGTGTTTGTCCTCTGTTGTTGATATTTCTTCCTTCTCCTCTTCCTTCCATTCCATCCTCTTCTCTGCTGACACATTGTTGACTGTTCCTTCTTTCTTCTTGGTTTCTAACTTTTCCTCCTTCTCCTCTGCTGACACATTGTTGACTGTTCCTTCTTTCTTCTTGGTTACTAACTTTCCCTCCTTCTCCTCTGCTGTCACATTGTTGACTATTTCTTCTTTCTTCTTGTTTACTAACTTCCTCTCCTTCTTCTTCTTTGCTTTCAACTTCTGTACTTCTTTCTTCTCAGTATCTTCCTCTTCTCTTTTTCTATTCTTTGCTGGTTTCGTAACTACCTTTTCTTCTTCTGTGAAGTCTCCGTCCGTGAAGATGGATATTGCGAGGTCCTCTTCCAGTAATGATACTGGTGTATAGCGGTCCCCGCTCTCATCTGGTACTGGTTCACATCCCTTCTTTGCCTCCTCCATTGGTTCTACACTTGGTAATTTTACTGTATTATTTTCAACCCCCGGAACTTCTGTAAATTTTGTGCTCCTTTTTAGTTTGTCATCCTCTTTGAAGTTAACTCTTTCTTGTTTCATAAAGGGCAATGCATGACGTTTCCTGTCTTTCTGGAATCTCATGAACTCCTCATGCTCCTCATCTGTATATGTCATGGTTGGTTTTTTTACAATATCAATTTTTCCCTCTTTACATCCATGTTTCTGTCCCTGCCTCAGTAGTATCATTTTACAGCTGGAGCACCGGAAGCAGAATCCAGAGTGAGTAGATGTCAGATGGCACTCACAATGTGACAGTTGAGTGAACTCAAGATCGTCGCATATCCCACACTTGAACCTCTGGACCTGTAATTACAGAAAAAAATGACTGTAAGTTTGGTGTCACACATTGACACATTATTACATGTATCAAACATACCTAATTTATCCATTTGGGTTTATTATTTCCCTTGTATGGTTTGAATAGGTCATGATGTATCACCTTCGTCTTACATTTTGGTCCTTTCTTTATTCTGTATATTACATCATTTATTCTCTGCGTGACTAGATATGGGCCTTGCCATGGACAATGGAGTTTTTTTCCCAATCCTTTATATTGGGGATAGTACAACCATACCACATCACCGGGTTCATACAGTGTTTCATATGTTTTCTTACTGTATTCTTTTAGCATGTTTTTAGTGGAAATGTTTAGTCGTCCCCTCGCAAACCGATGTATAACTTCCAATTTTTGTGCTAACTGGTAAGCATAATCAGATGCTATATCTTCATTTTCAGGTTCCACCCGTCCCAAGACAAGATCAACGGGGAGATTGACTGGCCGACCAAAAACCATTTCACAGGGAGAGACACCTGTTGATTCATGGATTGAAGCTCGTTACGCCATCATTAATGGGTATATATATTCGTCCCAGTTTGTTTTATTTTTATCAACGAAAGCTGACAACATGTTTTCTATAGTACGGTTGGCTCGTTCTACCATACCGTCTGATTGTGGCCTGTAGGGAGTGGTTCGAGTTTTCTCGATCCCTAGTAATTTGCAAATTTCTCTAAACACTTCAGACTCAAAGGCAGGCCCCTGGTCTGAATGTATTTGCATGGGTACACCAAAAATTGTGATGATTCGTTCAACTATTTTTTGTGCGATTGTAACAGCTGTCTGATTCTTCATGGGAATTGCCTCAACCCATTTTGTGAAGTAATCCCCAATTACAAGAAGATATGCATTGCCCTTCTTGCTTAAAGGAAGGGGGCCTAATACATCAATGGCTAATCTTTCCATGGGGGCTCCAACATTGTAAGTCTTCAGTGCTGCTTTACCTTTCCGTTGAGGTGTTTTCCTAGAAGCACATTTATCACAGACTTTACACCAGTGTTTGATGTCTTTAGACATCCTAAACCAAAAATACCTATCTCGTATCTTTGATAAAGTTTTCTTGCTACCAAGATGACCTCCGGTCACATTGCCATGTAACTCTGTCATAACGTCATTTATCAGGCACTCTGGTAGAATTATTTGAGTTTTGGGTTGTATACCCTCCCATATATGACATAATATATTGTCAACAATACATAATGAGTCAAATCTGACCCAGTAGTATTTACATGTTTCACTCAGATGAGAAATTTGTCTCCACTCTGGTTTCTTGCCAGCTTTAACCCAGTCTATAACAGTGACTAAGTTATGATCTTTATTCTGAGACTCTATCATCTTTTGGTTTGTACTCTTCCCTGGTTCTAAGTTCAGTTTCTGTTTTTCAGCTACTGTGCCAGGTGATACATCTGAAGTTTGTGCTGGACTGGAGCGTGTTAACACCATACAATATTTAGGTAAGATTGCAGTATCTGCATTGATTCTGTCTACTTCAATTTCATTGCATTTCCCTTCTTTAAGAGTGCAGTGCTTACAATCTTCACTGAGACATGGTCTTCGGGATAGTGCATCAGCATTCCCATGAGACCGGCCTGCTCTGTGTTCAATCTTGAAATGGTATGAGGACATAAACTCAAACCATCTGGCGATCTGGCCCTCTGGATTTTTGAAGTTAAACAGCCAGGTTAAAGCACCATGATCAGTCCTGATTCTAAAGAATTGCCCATATAGGTAGTGATGGAAATGTTTCATTGAGCTTATGATGGCTAACAGTTCCCTACGGATGACACAATATCGCCTTTCGGTTGCACTGAAAGTCTTGCTATAGAAACATATCGCTCTTTCCACACCATCTTGCATCTGGGACAAGAATGCACCTAGTCCAGAGTTTGAGGCATCAGTTTCAAGGATGAATAATCCTTCACTGTTGGGGTAGGCCAGTATTGGTGAGCTTGTGAGAGCTCTCTTCAGTTGGTCAAATGCTACTTGACAATTTGTTGTCCATTCAAACTTGTTATTAAGTTCGGTTAATTTATGCAATGGTTTGGCAATATCTGCAAATTTGTGTACAAATTTTCTATAATATGAGCACAAACCTAAGAAACTAATATCTTTAACATTTTTGGGTATCGGCCATTCTCTGACTGCTTTTATCTTTTCGGGGTCTGTCCCAATCCCATTTTCATTAACAATATGTCCAAGAAACGAGACTTCTTTGCATAGTAACTTGCATTTCTTTGGACTCATTTTCAGATTTGCTTGCTGCAGTCTTGTGAAAACTTTCCTAAGATTTGTGAGGTGCTCATCGAAGGATTTGGACAGGATGATGATGTCATCAAGGTACACCATACATATATCAAAAGAAAGTTTTGCCAATACTCTCTCCATCATTCTCTCAAATGTGGCTGGAGCATTGCACAAACCAAAAGGCATGGTAATGAACTGCCATAGACCAGCCCCAGGAACTGAAAAAGCTGTTTTTGGTCTGTCCTCTGGTGCCAGCTTAACCTGCCAATATCCACTCTTCAAATCAAGAGTGGATAACCATTGGGATCCAGATAAGGCATCTAGCGTTGTATCTATTCTGGGAAGAGGATGGCTATCCTTGATAGTCACATCATTCAACTTCCGGTAATCAATGCAAAATCTAATACTATTGTCTCGTTTCTTAACGATTACAATCGGAGAGCTCCAAGGACTTTCAGATTTTTCTATTACGCCTTTCTCTACCATATCCTCAATCTCCTTTTCTACCTCTTTAACTTGAGTTAGGGGTACTCGTCTGGGATGTTGTCGAATGGGACGTGCATTTCCTGTATTAATTTTGTGTTCCACAAGATCCGTTAACCCTAAGTCATTGGGTGATTGTGAGAAACTATCTTGAAATTCTACAAGTAGATTCTGTACAGCTTGCTTTTGTGTGTCGGACAAGTTTTTACATGCTCCATGATACATTTCAGTCAATGGGTCAGGTAACGGATTAGGTGTTGATCTGGGTTGAACTGTTATAATATCATTTACTACCTCAGTTTGTATGTAATTATCCTCCACTTCTTCTATGGTAGCTATTATGCTACCTCTGTGGATAACTACATCTTTTTCACTGAGATTTACCAACCTCATGGGTATTTTACTCAGACAAGGTTCTACCACAGTTTTGGCTAGAAGCACTTCATGTCTCTTCATGGATTTCTTTGCCGGTTCAACCAACGCTGTTTTTCCTCTAAAAATAGGATCTACAGCTCTCCCAGGAACGATCAATTCTGTATTTGAAGGGATCACCACATCATCCATCATAGCAATTCTACAGCAAGCAGGTTCTCCCACCTTTTGATATTTTATGCAAGGGATATTCTCTCCCTTTATTGTCATGCATAAATTCTTGACCAATATATCACAGGAATGCGCCCTCATAAAATCAAGCCCCAAAATACCATTGTACCTTACGTCTGCTACTAGTACCTTCTGCAATAATCTGTGACGTCCCAGAACTATATCCAATGTACATTCTCCAGCAAAAGGTATACTATCCCCGGTAGCTGCGATGAGTTTCAGATTAACTGGTTTGGTTTCTGGACGGTTACTATCATTTAAGCTTCGTAAAAAAATTGTGCTTAATATAGTGACATTTGCCCCTGTATCAACTAGTAAGGAAACCTCCTTATTCTGAATTGTAGCAGCAATAAAAATCCCATCTCCTTCCCCGTAAGCATTATTTACTGTAATCTCTTGTGCTGTTTCCATCACCTTGTCGTTGGAATTATCATTCCCTACCGTAGGTGGTTTTTCATTGCCCGTTTTGAGTCTGTTACTCTCTACTGTCGACTTCCGACCCCCGAACTCGACATATTGGGGTTTCCCTGGTTCTGTGGTTTGGATTGATACCACCCCTCTGTAACATTTCTGTAAGGATTTCGATTTCCTTGGTTATTACGCCCAAACTGGTTATGATTATGCTGGGGTTGGCTCGGGTTTTGTCCATTGATCGAGCGCATCAATTGTTTTGTGGTTCGTTCTAACCTTAAGATGCTTCTTGTCAACGTTCCCACATATATTTGCTCGCCATCATCTTTAACCGATTGAGGCTTGAACAGCATATTCTGCTTCCCATTATCCTGGTTTTGATAAAAGTTTCCCGGACTATGGTGAACGTTATTCCCCGTCCCCTTTACTACAGAATTTACTGCCTCACCAAATGATTTACCACCAACATTTCTTTGCTGATCTGCCAATCGATGAGTTTCTAACCTGACTGCTAACATCTCTGCCTCATTGATATCCCTTGGCCTTGATTCTCTCAGTCTTAGTCTCATATCTGGATCAGGCAGAGCATCTATGAAATGATCAAGAGCTAATACACTGGTTATGCTAGAATCTGCTTTCGGATATGCTTGTCGGGTGAGTTTTTTCACTGACTGAGCAAGTTCGGGTAATGATTCATTTGATCCTCTGACTTTTGTCTTGAGTCGAGCCCTAAACATTTCTGATCGTTCAACTGAACCATATCTAATGTTCAAGCTTTGTACCAGGGAATCATAATCCCTCCGCTGACTTTCATTGAGTTCATTGAGCAGAGCCCTGGCTCCCCCTTTCAGACTGCTTGCCAAATAGAGTGACTTTGTTCTATAATCCCATTGATTGAGGTCAACCAGGATCTCAAACTGAGCCAGATACTCATCAAAATCCTCCCCTCCATCATAGGTTTGGGGTTTAATTTGAATGTTTCTGCTTGTCTGAGTGTTGTGTATCTGTGTGAACCTGGGTGCGTGGTTGTCGTTCATATTATCCCGACCCAAAGGTGTACTAAACATTTCTCCTTGTCCCACTTGCCTTTCAAAAGAGAGAACTGGAGGATTGGGATAATCATAATGGGAATGGGTGGACTGTTTTCCATGGGGAGGATTGGAACGGTCAATTCTTCCTTCTAAATATTCCACATAATTTCTTAATTTTTCAGATTCACCTTTTATCCCTGATAACTGTTCATTTATTTTCTGCATAGCCAACAACAGACCTTCCTGAATTATATTCTCAGCTTGATGTGTGATGGCTGAACCTCTGCTGTTGTTTTCGAATGGTTGGAAATGAGTGTGAGCGGACTGTCGGGAATGATTTGAACTGTCTTCATGATTTATAACTTCAATCAAGGGAGAGAGTGGTCTCCTAATGATAAATTCACCGGATTCATCCATACTATCCATTTTATACAAATAAATTGTCAAACTGTTTCGTCGTTGTTTTTTTTCTTGTTTTTTTCTTTTCTTTACCAACTAGATACTAAAATAAATTTGTCCCACTTCTGACACCAATGAAACGTTCTACCCAAGTTGCTTATTTCAGCTTCTTTTGAGAACAACGCTTCGTGGATATTGTCCTGTCCAGTATTAGGTAAAGAATTTAACAAAGTCAGTGATAACATTTTAGAAGACAATTTATTAAAGAACAATAACGATGGATAAATATCACAGATGAAAATATGGTAAACAACTCCTTTCTCACTCTCTAGGATATCCGTTACAACTCATTGGGACAATGCTACGTTTTTACCATGTATATTTTAAATGGGAGTAGAATGCTCGTTGGAAGAATTACTAGGCTAATCAGTTCATAACTGCTATACGAGTTTCTTCCCTTTGGGAACATCCCATAATGCACTCACTCGTTGTCCCAACCAGACGTAAACAAACCTCGATCAGCTGTTGAGCACTATTGTCATCTCACTTACCAAACGGTGGATTAACTCTGCCATGATCAGAAATATGTTGTCGTAGTTGAAATATTCAGGATTGCTGCATCAGTGGTCAGTTCAAGACTTGGCCACGGCCAAAATACGATCGGCTATTTATACATAAAACGCACGTGATCAACGGTAAAATACTAGTCAATCAGAAGCCTTGTATTGCACGTTGTCCGTGACATTCATAGATTCCGCGAAAGTGCAAACAATGAGGTACCGGCAGATTTGTCCGTTGGATAAGATGAATTACAGGAAAACCTGTTGAATTATAATACAACTAATGGATTCTAGATATGAAGAAACGTCCGTACTAACATGAGATCTATACTTCGATACACATGACTTAGAAAGGTAAGAAATACAAGTAATAATTCTCATGGGTTCTTGACCATGCTACAATGCAAATGGTGGATATAATGTAAACATACGATCTCGCACGATCTCTTCTCACTCTCTTCACCTTAACTTAATATTCATAATGATTCGATACAAGGCATACAAATGAATAATAACGCTGGCCGTGGTTCGTAACAGTTGGATATGATATCAATTTGTAATAAATATGTTAAAACGAAACTGCAATTCAATTGTACCTGTCATACACAGTCAAGGTCCACTTAACTTTAAAAAAACCTTTTAATTAGAAATGATTTGAATCGAAACTGACACATCTCTCCTTTTGAGAATGTTATCGGTCACAGTGTTATTTTTCAAACGTAATTAGATCGATTAAGTCCTTTTCGATGAATGTCAATTCGTATTTGGATCAAATTAGCTGCTGCAGAAAATGAATATAAACGACTTATCATAGTAGACAAAGAAGTTATATGAAGGTGCTGGACACACTTGAAACTTAGGAAAATGCCATGTTACGTGACGTTGATCGCTTGTGTTAATACTTTGGTGGCGATATTAAGTAACATTGGATGACTACTCAACTGGTCTACATTTTGACATAGAAATGATCTTTCATTGTCCGATTCCGTGGACACTGACTTTATCGATGAGCTTCTGTTTTCCAGAACCCACCATAAATTGTTTACTCTCTTTTGTACGAAGAAGAAATATTAGTTGCAGATTCATTTTAAATTATTATAGAAACCATATTTTGCTGAGGACTCTGTAGAGGATATCAATGGTCTCCGGGTTCTGCAAAATGAGGCGAGAAGACACAGGTTTTACCATCTCTATAGTGCCGTAGAGTCACGCATCAACTAGCTGGAAGGGCCGCCCCAGTATATAGAACTATATTATAGTGTAATATGAGAATACATGTACAAATATGTGACATAGACCATAGTATGCTAGTATTAGTTTAAATTGTTAATAAAATATCAGACAAAGGCCTCTGCTTCATTTTGTTACCACATTGAGTTGTCATGGCAACATCCCGCTAGCATAACATGTTAATAAATACTTTTGTGATTGGCGGGATATATGTTCTCAAACCTATTTACTGGCGTTTAATCGTACATTTTCACATTTTCACGTGTTGAAATTATTGCATCAGATATATAGTTTATAATGTGTCAATGTGTTCACTTGTACATTTTTTGTCACTGATTTAGTAATTGCAAAATAAACGAAATTATGAAAAGCTCAAAACATTCCACTGTTTTAATCAGATAATGTAGTTCTCCATTCTCCGGATGCCGTCGTAAATGTCTGAATATAGTTTTAGTGATGGACGCCTTCACATAACCATTCGTATGTGTTGCTATATGTTATAAATTATTCATGATAAATTTGTTTTTATCACTCATACTTTTTCCTTAAGAGATTTACTTGTTTTAACTATCACCAGAGCTGTTTCAATCCAATTTTCTGAAGAACGAGAATTAAATAATGTCATTTTGATTTCCAAACTATTATTTTCTCCATGCAGGGGTTCTGCTCCCGCCTTCCAGTCCTACCCAACCAAATAATGAGGAAACTGTGTGTACCAATAATCATTAGTGTTCTTATGTACTCTAAGACAGAAAATGAACAAAACCTTCGTCATATGATTTATCCTATATCCCTTGTTACGGAGTAAATATACCCATGTTATATGTAATTGTCATGTACTACCGGTTTAAAATGACATCAGTGATATGTATTTGTGTCGTAACCTGTAGGTCTATTATGACATCAACACAAAAATTGTGTCTTTGAAGTCGTTTGGTATCACAGAAGTCATTTGTTGACAAAATTCAATCTTGTGTATGTGAATAAAGGATTTAAGTTCATTTTCATTTCATGTATATGTCATGAAACTTGTCGTGAAATTTTCATATCAACTCTACCAAATCTATCACAGAAGTCGTTTGTTGACAAAATTTAATCTTGTGTGTGTGATAAAAGGATTCAAGTTCATTTTCATTTCATGTATATGTCATGAAACTTGTCCTGAAATTTTCATATCAACTCTGCCAAATCTTTCAAAAATGCACATTTCTATACATTTCATTGGACGTTAATAAAACACAATGGATATCCAAAATGTCTTAAATAACGGTTACAGACAATGTTAAGAAATACTTTGAAGATGACACGGATGTAAACTTAAGTAAGATGCCTTATTATGGTTATACATACGATAAGACAGAAAAGTGGTCTTTTTGTCAGTTTACCGGATCTTACAATGAATTCACAATCAATCACAAATACCAGCCATGTTACTGACATCCAACATTGCAATATCGCCAGTGTAAAAGATGGTCAACAACGGACTTCATCGTTACAGGCCTTCAGCAGTATATCCTGAGCATAGACTGAGGATCCTCGGTCTAATATGGCATGTGATATATACGGCATATAGATGACTTANGGTCAACAACGGACTTCATCGTTACAGGCCTTCAGCAGTATATCCTGAGCATAGACTGAGGATCCTCGGTCTAATATGGCATGTGATATATACGGCATATAGATGACTTAATACTGGATTTTTACATTATTTACTTGCATTTCAGATGAGTAGATATGAATAACGTTAATATCTTTGTGTTATCCTATGTTACCAGATATCTGTGGTCTGTACTGCATTAATTTTTCAAAAAAGCATAGTTTACATTCACAAACAACAGTATAAAACCTAGCTCACGTAAGCTTTAGATTACACTAACATTATTTACTAATATTTAAATAGGAAATCCACATTGATGTTTTACGAACAGCTTACATCATTTACTGGTTATACAAAAGAAAACAGTAGCCAGCTATATGGAAATCGATAAAATACTTCATATAATTGAATCGATAGTTCACACGTTAATTTCCTGATTGTTTTTCTACTTTTTATATTTTTCCACTTTTGTATCTGTCATAAACATACTAATTGTTGTTATTTTCACTACATCTTTTCTCCTTTGACAATACTATTTGGATCACATCTCAAATGTATTATCATATGTATCCAATTTATACAAAGTGGATATTGATTGTTGATTTATGTTTTGTGTCTCATCCTTAATGGAACTAATATTGAAGGGGTTTATTTTGCTATCGCACCAGTTGTATCACATCGGGGCATAGACTTGACAACGCTGTTAAGTAGACAATTCGTGTTTTTTATTCACGTGGCAAATTCAGAACTCAAGTTTATATTCATTCATGTATATAATATGTTAATATTGCACGGTACAAAGAATTAAGGAAATGCAATGAACCGTGACAGCTGAAGTGATGTTAGCACACATTTATCGACCTTCAATAATACACAATTCAAGAGCAGTGCGTTTTCCCATACAGGCATATCTGGTCCACAATTGTAGAGAAATTCTTTTCATATAACATTTTATTCATATATAAATATATCTAATATCGATTTGATCGATGTACATAGCCCAGTTGAAAAGGTGTGTATTGGTTAAACGTACAGTATATGGATACGTAGATATGACAATGCTTTATTTGTTAGCATATCTACCGACAATTATTACAGTGGTTTCCACACTCCCGTGTATATTTCCTATGACCTAATTCAAATGACCCTAAGACGTTTCATGATTGGTCACAATCAAGTCATTGATATATTTTTAAACCATAGGCAGAATCACAATGCAGTATCTGCTGACGCTGCCTGAGCTTGGACTATGTTAAAGTTGAACTTTGTTCACTGTAGTGTATTACTATCCAGCGAAACGATAACCGGGTATTCGCAAACTTTAATGTGAAAAAGTTAGTGTGCATGAATTAGAAATTAAATATGATTTGAAAGGAATATAGTATACGCCTACGCAAAATTACTATAACGCCACCTGTAATGGCAACATGGTCTTTGAAATGCGCACAATGAGCACAACTGTTGACTATCGATCCAATGTTAAGGTAACTACCCTGTTTACAGTGCTATGATCTTCTATGTACTTGTTGTATAGTGTATGGTACATGTGGATGTTCTGTCCTTGTGCGCTGACACTGGTTTATTTGTGCTTGTGTCTGTGGGTGACGCTGTGGTTTATTTGTGCTTTTGTCTGTGGGTGACCCAGTGGTTTATTTGTGCTTGTGTCTGTGG
>NW_018480059.1:765315-821069 GCF_002113885.1 Mizuhopecten yessoensis | reverse complement strand
CCCGTCCCGTCCCCGTCCCGTCCCATCCCGTCCCGTCCCCGTCCCCGTCCCCATATCTCTTTATATCACAAAACATGCAGGCAGTTGAATTTCACACAATTATATTTCTTAATTTGATGTGTCTCCAAATTTGCCGAAGTCCTTCCATTGAATCTGTCTCTTGACTGAACATATTAGCATGCGTATACATGACTAATTGTACAACGTCAATCGTGCGTCCCTCATCGACTAGTTTCAGTATCCTTCTTATAATCGGGTTTCTGCCAAATATGGCACAAAGACTAAGGAACCAAATGGTGAAGGGAGAACAGTTTATCCTGTCTAGTACTCCGAATTATTCTGACGTTTTATCGACTTTTTTCATATCGGTCTGTCGTCGATTTACCGACGATAGACCGATATGAAAGAAGTCGATAAAACGTCAGAATAATTCGGACTACCTGTCTAGGGGCTGAGTTTCACAGGGCACAGTATTGGGAAATAGGGGCATGTTTTAATGAAAGTTATCGGACGCACGAAACCAAGCTAAATCCTATTCTTAGCAGTAGTGATATAGACCTCGAATGGAGTTTACACATCAAGTACACCAAATGTGAAATTTGTAAGAAAAAATATATAACTAAGCGTAATTCTGTTTTAGCAACGTTGGCCATAACCTCTGGTGGACCACGACAAACATTAATAGGGTGATTTGCATCCTATTAGGCAATCCTCACTCCAATTCTTTAGTTATCAAGTCATCATCCAGTCAAGCGCTACAGACAGATTGACGGGGGATATTTCTACTGCATTATGAGCAAAAGGATTTTCATCATAGTTGGAGCATCACTGGACAAAGGGCCTCAATTTTGTGTAAATGATAGATGATAAACGAAAGACAAGTTCAGTATTTGTAAACCTTTGTTAACCAAATTGTATAAAGCTGTATGCTTCTTCTTGTGCTGTTTCAAGGGTCTCCATGTAAATCACGCTATTCTCTTAATGTTTCTTCTTTATACACAATACACTATTGAGAACAATTATCCTGATATCTTACTGCACTATAAGCACAAATAATAATTTTTTCTGGTGTTGACTTCTGATACTATCACATCCTCGCTTTCGCAAAGAGGTGAGTACTCCAACATACCGCCTCCACCATACCAGCGTGCATTACAGTAATGGAGGCACGTAATGCCCATAGCTGTTAACAGGATGCTTATCCCTATAAACTTAATTCAACTCCGTGAAAACAATGCTACCGAAACAGTGTCCTGATTTCGTCTCTACATAGAGGTTAACTTCGTAAATACTCGAGCAATTTGTTCCATGAAGGTGTATCAAACCTATACAACACTACAAACGTGAAAGTCGACCAATTCAGATACTTGCTTCCGTAAATTAACCTCTTTTTTATTTCTTCGCAAAATATCTACATGTATATCTTAACATTAACAATAACAAACACATAAATCAATAACAAATAAATACCAATAACAAACAGTGACGCACTGTAATTGTGTCACATCAAGGAACATTCTACGCCATTTCCTGCCCATTTCTTGTCGTATTCTGCAACTTCTTCGAGATAGGAACTGGGAGGCCACTGTCTTTTCTTCACTATGTCTAAGTTATCTCCCTTGAGCTGATCGAATTCAGGTTTGCGTTTGAATGCTGTATAATTACTGGAGATGAAGTGCAAGCACCATGCGGTCAACTGGTTGGCGTTGTACATCTGTCAATATCCAACATGTTTATACATATTTATATTGTCACATCTCTTAAATGCAATCATGTCCATTTCTTAACTGATCATTACTTTAGAAGAGATATTTCTGTGGTACATGTAAAAAGTCCCGGCAAAACTTTGTTTAGAGTCCCATTGGTTAATAGCGTCGTATCGTATCTTCCATGTGTGACTGTTAGAAAGGTTCTTTTAATTCATAGATATTATCAAAATATCTCTATGTTAGCCGGTAAAATGATGTTGATATTTAACAGGAAGTATCTAACCTCTATACGTGAGTAAATGTACCCAACCCGGGAAAAATTAGCAGGTATTCATCAAGAAAAAGGAACCTCCTCTGTACAATATACCATGTCATTGCCCCAGTCTTGTAAGTCACTTCTACAATTATACAGTATATCACATACCTGTGATGTTAAAAGTAATCCTATGACGTCAATCTCAGCCTGTTCTATTCGTTTGGTTACGCTTCTATCGACTTCTTTCGTAACGTATAGTTCACAGATATTCATGAGCCCTTTCTGATCGTATAAATCCGCGAGAACAATGAGTCCCATGACGTCGACCTCCTGTATGGGTGAGTGATCGGTGTACAAGTACTCCAGTAGGGCCAGAAAACACTCCACGGATGTAGCGGGAATATCCACCTGTAAGGGGGAAATATACCTGATCAGATTTTATCACTTCTAGGATGATGTGATAAAAACATATATTACACCAGACAGACATGTTCGCAATCCAAATCCCATAGTTTCTTGCTAATGGAAAGAAGCACAGGAAACAGTGGAAGATATTGAAATAGCAAAAAAAAAGACTCTGATGTCATGCATTTCCACTTGACGCGATTCGATAATGATTCCCATCAACAATGGCAACCGCAGATTCGAAATATTAAAAAATGGATACCATATTATTTGTAAACCAGTGATTATCATATTACATAACGCTTTAAGGCTATAGACGTTCGAACTTGTAACTTACCTCCGTCACTGCCTTCTTTCCTTCCCGAAACTGACCCCCGAACATAGTCGCCATGGCTCGACATCGTGCACATAAGACGACTTTGTGGGCATAAATTGTCTGACCTGGTATATAATCAAAACATGATTTATTTGAAGATCCGTGTTATATTATATACCATACAAAACAATAGCAGTGTAAGAAAACGACACACTATGGAAACAATAATGTATTACAATCATATTGTGTAACTCTGTGTTCAGGATAAGTAAAAGTTTGAAAGCGTATTAATAATTAACAATCGAGCAGTCAATGTTAATTTTACTGATGATGGGGTATATTTTGGCTAGCAATTTGTTATAGCTCTTTAGTTATTAGTTTATTAGTATTCTACGCTATTACATAGCATGTGAAAAGGGCCCCTGTGACAAAAATAACGTCTGTTACCTTGAACTTTAAACGCGACATCAGCATATTCTGGATTGTTGAAATAAAGATCCTTCATCCTCTGTCCAGTGTCATTGTTCAGACATGTTCCAATACTAGTATTCAAAAAGCCGTGATCCATAACATAGTTTTGGCAGATCTCATTTAATCTCGTCATCTGGAAAATCTTCGATACTTTAGTGATGTCATTTACGGCATCCAGATTGACGTCATTGTGGCTATCGGGAAGATTTGGAGTCCCTAAACGTAAGAAGAGTAAAACATATAGAACCCTAAATATACCAATGACACGTGACCTCTATGTGTGTCCGGCTATACATTTTTTTTTATTAAATCTGGTTTGGAATTTTAAAATAGAATATAATCTGGTCTTTAATATAATGGAATAAAATAATACAGAATAATAACATAAATAAATATGAAAATACGCTTAAATTACCAATGCCTAAAGTTACGTTTTTTCACGCATCGTGTACATTTACACTGACATCACAATGTATCCGGCCATTATAGCGTTGATAACACTAACACTTAGATTTGCTGAGCTGTACAGTATTGTATCCGTTAGTTATGTACGTACCCGTGTATAGAAATTCCAGCACTCTAGTAAACGTTGTATATGTAATATCAGAAGCCAGCTTTATAACTGTGTGGCGCCGACGTTGACCTTTGGCACAGATGATCGTCCCTTTTTCATATACAGCATATATACCCTTAATAACACCGTTATTCATATCCTCCATTGAGAATGGTTCCAAGCGACCGAAATTTTTCTTTTGGTCATTCTGGAACGGAGTCAAACTGAATTTTAGTTTACATTTGTACATCATTCAACACTTTCCGCGGTATTTTACACTTATTTCTGTGCTTGCGAACATGTTAGTTTTCTCTAAAATATGCGAGAGGTAAATTGATTTACAATTCGTTAAATGCATTTTATAAGCTAATTTAGTTTTAAAAAAAACTTGCAAATATCAATTACTATAAAGTAAAAGTATTGAAAGAGAGCTCAAGAAGTTCTTTGTGAACTTTTAAACTTATATCTTAGAATTTAAAATTGTATATCCCCGAAAGATGTATCGTTTTTGTAGTATTATCTAACCATTGAGGTATCTGAGGTCTAGATGTAGCCAAATGGCTCATCTTTATTTGGGTTGCATTTTTGAATTTCGTATTTTGAATTCTTCAATATATTTGCAAGAGAATGTGAACCACTTACAATAATATGGATTAGTGAACACGCTAAAACTAGATATCCACTATAATCTGGATGAACACAAAAATACCAGTTTTACTTTCGTTTGGAGTACCTGATCATAGCGCGTCATCCCGAAGAGCCGACAGAAGAACGACGAGGACGAACACAGTACAAGTTTGTTAGCCTCTAGTCGCTGACCTCCGCCGAGTATAAATGTCACATCAAAATGTCGGGGTTTCTCCAGCACCCCACGCCAGTCGTCAGCGAACCGGGAAGCTTCTACCTCAACCCGAGGGGCCTTTTCTGTAAAACAACAATCACCATAGTAAAGGACAATATGTATATTAGGTTCTCCAATTACACAGATTTAGGAACACGCGATGGTGCGCGACCTAGTTATTATTTTATTTAGTTAGACGTGCTCAGTGATACACCAGTCTCACCAGCTAACAAGACGTGCTCAGTGATACACCAGGCTCACGAGCTAACAAGACGTGCTCAGTGATACACCAGGCTCACTAGCTAACAAGACGTGCTCAGTGATACACCAGTCCCACCGGCTAACAAGACGTGCTCAGTGATACACCAGGCTCATCAGTTAACAAGACGTGCTCAGTGATACACCAGACTCACCAGTTAACAAGACGTGCTCAGTGATACACCAGACTCACCAGTTAACAAGACGTGCTCAGTGATACACCAGACTCACCAGTTAACAAGACGTGCTCAGTGATACACCAGACTCACCAGTTAACAAGACGTGATCAGTGATACACCAGGCTCACCAGCTAACAAGAAGTGTTCAGTGATACATAAGGCTTACCAGCTAACAAGACGTGCTCAGTGATACACCAGGCTCATCAGTTAACAAGACGTGTTCAGTGATACACCAGACTCACCAGTTAACAAGACGTGATCAGTGATACACCAGGCTCACCAGCTAACAAGACGTGATCAGTGATACACAAGGCTTACCAGCTAACAAGACGTGTTCAGTGATACACCAGGCTGACCAGCTAACAAGACGTGCTCAGTGATACACCAGGCTGACCAACTAACAAGACGTGCTCAGTGATACACCAGGCTCACCGGCGAACAAGACATGCTCAGTGATATATCTGGCTAACCAGTTAACACGACGTGCTCGTAGGGACAAGATCAGACAGCAGAATAAAGGACGTATGGAGGTCCCTAATAAGGTATATTAATAATGGTAACATATCAATGTTGCTCTTTTCAGTGGCCACAATAAGAAAGCCTAGAAGAAACACTTAGGCTTTATAGAGGTTCCAAATCATTTAAGCGATCATACAATGAGTCCGAACTCATGTTGAAACGACATAAGTTATCCGGACGTGCCGGAAGTGACATCATACCTGCTGGTGGCATTGTGGGTGGGCTAGGAATCTCTTTCTTCGGTCTCCTAAAAAACTGTAATCGGTCTTTCTTCCTCCGGCGTGCTACAATCCCTTGATTGGCTTCTATGATCTGGAGGGGAAACGAATATAACTAAAATCGTGTTTTTTTCTAAAATCAATTGCGATGTCATACAGATATTATGTATCTTAATATGGCCAATAATTAAACCATGACTAATTTAAACAATCAAAAATAATTGTTATTTACTTGTTTTTTTCCTTTTGGATAAAGCTAACTTATAATAATAACGTACCGCTCTATTAAAGCATGCCGTAAGTCCGTCTCGAGTCAAAGCACTGGTTTCTTGGTACCGTAGTTCCAAGTCTTGGGCGACCTTTGACCCCTCAGCATACGTCACATAATCCCCAGTACTTGTATATCGCAGGTCTGTACAAATAGTAAAAGTGAAAATATGTTTATATCGTTACCGGAAAAATCAAGTTTATACAAAATGGGAGAGTCTGTGGAGGAAAAAGCGTGTAAATACTTTAATGGAAGGAACTGATATAACTCGTTTATATAAATGATGTTTAAGCACAGTCCCATAACAACGATGTCTGTCTCTGCTTGGACCTCTCAAATGCCACGTTATATGGCTCTCTCATCGAAGTATCACATCACATGCGCAGGTGTGATGGTCATAGTATTGAGAGAGGTTGATACAACACGCCTTTTCTTAATCACAGTTACTTAAAATGAGCTACCTCCCTTTGACCATTAGCAACTACAGCCTCAGTATGATACATCATCCAATCAAACAGAGGTGTCTAGGAAGACAACAGATTAGACAATGGTTCCTAAGGAAACAACATATTTACCAGTTATGTCTTAACAAATGAGTATAACAATGTGTGCAATGTCTGAATTGGTCTTGATGGTAAACCCACGGGAGCCTCCAAAATATTAGTCTCCTACTACTACTCCTTACACCAGGTTAACTGCTGTCCCCTAATCTGCATAGGTGTTTGTTGTTCATTAGCTATCAATACTATAACAAACTAACCTGTTTTACACGCCACAAGCATTTTAGGCACATTTGGGATGTGGTGTTGAAGTTCTGGGATCCACTTTTCTGTGATGTTCTCAAAGGAGTCCCTGTTGTCCACGGCGAAGCAGATGCAAATGACGTCACTACCCGGGTAGGACATCGGCCTCAGCCTGTCGTAATCTTCCTGTAGAAAAGAAAAAGGCGATGTAACATTGTCAGAGAAATTTACCAATGTGTATATGTAGTATTTACTTGTAGTATATACGTATCTGCTTATAATAATGAATATTTTTACATCCTTTAGGATAAATTGTACCGTACAACGAAGTGCATTTTTGCTACAAAAGCGTTTTGCATTAAACTGTAACATATCTTCATGCTTGTTTTGTTTACGATCAGGTTATTTTTACGCTGAACAAAGGGAGATAACTCTAACGAATAAGGTACATGTAGCATACAACCTAAATATAAAACGGAGTTTTATTCTTGTATGAATATGTTTGACTTTTCTCGTGTGAATTGAAATGATGTGTACAGTAAACTAGAACACGAATATATGATATCAGAATGCTTATACTCCGAAAACAATTTGTAACAGCGATAAGCACGGCAACTGAAAATCGTGAACCTTATTTCATGCGATAGCCAATACTAATTCAACAATCAAAGTAACAACTTCAAACCATCCTTTTTGTGAGCATAGTTAAGATATGCGTTTTACAATTTCCTTAAATGGTTTGACAAACTAAACACAGCGCAACTTGCACCTGAAATAGTATCAGCATAATATGCCTCTTACGAGATTATCAGTACACAATTGGCCTTACCTGACCGGCGGTATCCCACAAGGCAATCTCGTAGTCATTCCCGTTCAGTCGGAGCTCACTGACCCAACTTCCAAACACGGTAGGGACATACTCGTGCGGAAATTTCCCAGTAGCGCTTGCAATGAGCAGACAACTTTTGCCAATACCTCCATCTCCAACAACGATCAGTTTGGTGTGAGCCACCATGGTCAAAATGATCCTGATATTATAAGTAAAACAAAAAAACATCTCTATTAGTCGAATTCAGCTGGCTAATGTCGTCAAAAATGGGTAATATTTCTCTATAAATATGTCTGGTATTGATAAAACTGCCATCAACACTACTTAAACACTGCTACACCTCTACTGAAACACTGCTACACCACTGCTAAAACACTGCTACACCTCTACTGAAACACTGCTACACCTCTACTAAAACACTGCTAACCTCTACTGAAACACTGCTACACCTCTACTAAAACACCGTACACCACTACTAAAACACTGCTACACCTCTACTGAAACACTGCTACACCACTGCTAAAACACTGCTACACCTCTACTGAAACACTGCTACACCTCTACTAAAACACTGCTACACATCTACTAAAACACTGCTACACCACTACTAAAACACTGCTACACCTCTACTAAAACACTGCTACACCTCTACTAAAACACTGCTACACCTCTACTAAAACACTGCTACACCTCTACTAAAACACTGCTACACCTCTACTGAAACACTGCTACACCTCTACTAAAACACTGCTACACCACTACTGAACAAAACTGCTACAAAAGATTTCTGATAGTAATCATCAAATATACATATTTAAGCTAGTGATTTGTACTATTTGTCATTTTATCGTCCTTAAATAGAGAACTAGAAACGCTTTAACTCAAGAATCGTTCTTTGCCCTTACTCTCCATGTATCTTTATCTGAACTGCGTGTATCACTGTATAGCTCTCCTCATTATCCAAGCTATCTTCTCCAATCCATTTTGAAAGTTTACAAATGAAGATTTCCACGGTAATACTAATTAAAAGCGGATAGTCTATTTGGTACATAAAGCAAAAATTAGTAAACTGACTGTTAACATATAGCCCAAGTTTCCTCTGGCCCTAACACCAGACTTAAACATCTATGTCTGGTGTGGTCTGGTGTCAGGGCCAGAGAAAACTCGGGCTAGTAAACATATTCACTTCTACAGTAGGTCGGTGTTGTTGTCTTGATGACAATTTAACACCATACAGGAGATATCCTTATAGAAATAAAGTAGATAAAAAACAACAGTTTAACCATAGTACATAAGTAGGTAGGAAGACATAAGATATGACTGTAAGGAAAGTAATATAAGGTACAATACTGCTACTTATAGGATATATAGTATAAAAATCTCACACAGGGAGGCCTACCGTATTGGAGTGTTCGTGGTGTGTATACCTCTCTGTCTACTAATCAAACTACTTATAACGTTCTATAAATACCTGACGTTATTTCTACTATTTTTACCGACCAATGAAAATGATTGATTACGCTTGACTATATTTAGCACTATCGTCTTTTCTAACAGATGGTATAAGGGAGGTAATCGGTACAGGAAAAACTTCTTCATCTTAACGGTATACCTAGTAACTGATCGATTCCTCATTTTGTAACATTTTTTTCCTTTAGCCATTGAATTTGAACAGCTAGCGTTCAGAAGAAAAAGTCAGAATTGAGTAGGTTTTAACTTTATGGTGCAAAGTTCAATTTAGAAATGTGTTATTGAACAGTTAACCATTGTTTTCTTTGTGTTTATTTAGTAAAAGCGTATTCGCTTTCCCACTCACTATATAAATTTTCGACAATTGTCAATATAAATACACACTTGTCCCCATTATCCCAGTACATGTGTATTTTTACGAAATGAGTTTCATCGAGTTTTAGTTCAATTTCATTTCATCATTAGATACTTTTTCAAATATAAATGACTTGTGTACCTATATCAACCATGACGTCAAAAGTAACAATGATATGACGTAATAAATTCAACAGGAATGTCATTTTTTTTTTTTTATTGTTTTATGAAAAATTTGTTATTTGATAAAGTACATAAAGTCATATATATGATAAAAAATATCTTAATTTTTTTAACCACCCATCTGGCATTTGTGAAATAATATGAGATCCTTTATTAAAAATCAGATGGAATGGGTAGATTTTGATATAAAAAAATGGCTTACATGTCATCATATGATTTATTGAGGACATGAGGATAATTTCACCATGGCTGGTATAACAATCGAATTACAATTATACAGGAGTTCTCCGTCATCTGAGTTGTAATGTAGTATTCGAATAGGCAAAGTAACCCCACATGAATCAAGGGATATTCCTAGGAGTGGGACAACAAAAAATCTTAAGGGATACCGTAGAGTAGGATATTTCCGCGGGGATGATATTTTCGCGATTTCGCGGTTCAATAACTGATCGCGAAAATATGATCTGCAGTATAACAAGACAAGCGTAAAATAAGGAGCGATGATAAATTTCAAAACCGTAATGACGTCATGAAATAGCGCGCATGTGGTTTTTACGATTCATATATATACAATTGTATGAAGTAAAAGCGTTTGAAAAAAAGGTTATATCACACATCTAACAGTTTTGTTGATAATTTCTTAAACAAAACACACTTACTTATTACTGCTCAATATGCTACCGTAAAGCCTATAATTTGAATATATGACACAATATATGCCGAGTGTCTTGTCTTTGAGCTAGAACACCGCAAAAAATCAGTTTCATCACATTAGTGGGGCGGCTTAGAACCGAAACTTGACAAAATCATGCAAATGGTGATACAAGCATAGGATTTGGTACATACGTTCTTTAGGGTGTACTTTAGCATATTAGAGGGGTAGCCAGTATATTTTTGATTTTTTTTTTTCGGCGGCCACCATGAATTTAAAAAAAAAAAGCTCAATAGTGGCTCTTTTAACGTGATATAGGTGAAGATAACTATTTATAATACAACAGAATGACCTGAAAATATGTTAAACAGACAGGATTTGTAAAAATAAATCACCACTTACGGTTAGGGTGGTAAAAGTTCATACAATCGAGTGAAATAATTGGGTAAGGATATGCGATAAAATGTCTGTTTGATATATAGGCAATTATTTAAGATATGCAGGAAGGTCGAATGATGTATTATTCTACCATATTTTCCGATGTATTTCGTTCTAACAGCTACAGGAACACAATGTTGTACAGGTCAAACCAGCTTTATAACACTTGCATCTACCAGAACAAGTTTTCTTGCATCCACATTTGTGTGACTCCTGGCACGATGCTGCAATGGCTGCTAATTATGTCCAATTGGGAATCCACAGCCCATCTGCTGTCTCCTTAACTCATCCCAAATCGCCCGGACTGGGTAGATATTGTTCATGTGTGACTGCCTGTCCCCATACATGACCACCATGATATGCAGCTCAAGCAGTGCAGCTCTGGTGGGCGAAATTGTGTCATACTGACTTTGTTTGTGTGCAAAAAATCCAAGCCTGGATTCATTGATGTCAAATGTTGTTGTAGTTCTGTCGTACATAACTACAACAAATGCCTCTATCAACTCCATGCATATCAGCATCAGCTTCACTGACCAATGCAGGTTTCTTACTTATTAGCCCAAACACCTCGGTTACGTCATCAAGTATTTCCCACGTCTGCCATGCCGACTTCTTTCCCTTTCCATGAAAAGCGGAGACAGTGTCATATCCGGTGAAAGCATGAGAAATGGCAAAGCCACTGATTTAGGACCAAGAGCATGATCAATTTCGAGAATCGGAAGCCATCGCAGGTTTGTTCCTTTTCCAAATGCAACCCAGAGTTTTTCTACTTGTAGTGTCTTGAACAGAGACACTGCCAAAACCACTAAATCAGTGTCTGAGCTGATTATCAGTGTCAACTTACATCCCCTTTCAGCTGCATTTTTGATATGAACAATTATCCTTGTGTCTGCTTCCTCGTAATATCATCATGGTCATCATAAGAATTTGTCATAACATCTTCGCCTTTTGTCACAAATATCATTTTGTAAGTAACAATTCCGTCTTATTTTCGTCCACTCTAAGGAAGCTCGCCCAAGCTTTCGGAGTCTTACTGGTGCCCACAACTTTACGCCTGGTTCCAGCACCACTCACTTTACGTGTTTGTGCTTTTAGACTGTCTCCTATGTTAATATCAAATATGATGTCTACTGTTGAATGTTTTGAAGTAAGGTGGCTAATGTACGGCAAAATCACATCTTTCGCGGAATCATCAAAAGTGTATGTTCCACGCGGTGGTCTCTAATTTACCATAGCCGCACCATCAACTACTACCATGTCTGACTGATGTTCTTCTTTCGGCAAATCCCTATTAGCTTCCAGAACTTCAATAAGCTGTGATTTAACGTTAATATTAATTTTGGCACTTTGAGACAATGAAGGAGGAAATTTCTGATTTTCGTGACTGAAAAACTCTTCCAAGTCACATTGTCTGCTTTGACAGAATATGAAAACTTGTTTTTCTTAATAGGTTCATAAATGTTTGCCTTGTTTTGCATTCGGGTTCTGAAGTCAGCGTACTGATTGCATCTAGTTTTTTTAATTTGCAACAGTTTCCTTGTGTCTGCTTGTACAACATCTTTGCTGTTTATCTTGTAGATATCTACAATATGACATGTTCAGTAGGACAATATGACATGTTTTGTGGGACAATTTGACATATTAAGTGGGTCAATATTACATGTTTATTGGGACAATAGGACATGTTTAGTGGGACAATATGACATGTTATGTAGGACAATATGACATTTTCAGTTGGACAATATGACATGTTAAGTGGGACAATATGACATGTTAAGTGGGACAATATGACATGTTTAGTGGGACAATAGGACATGTTTAGTGGGACAATATGACATGTTAAGTGGGACATTATGACATATTTAGTGGGGCAATATGACATGTTTTGTGGGACAATACGACATGTTTAGTGGGACAATAAAACATGTTTAGTGGGACAATATGATATGTTTAGGGGGACAATAGGATATGTTAAGTGGGACAATATGGCATGTTTAGTGGGACATTAGGACATCTCAAGTGGGACAATATTACAGGTTTCGTGGGACAATATGACATGTCTAGTGGGACAATAAAACATTTTAAGTGGGACAATATGACGTGTTTAGTGGGACAATATGGCATGTTAAGTTGAACTATAGGACATGTTTAGTGGGGCAATATGACATGGTTTGTGGGACAATACGACATGTTAAGTGGGACATTAGGACATATTTAGTGGGGCAATATGGCATGTTTAGTGGAAAAATAGGACATGTTTAGTGGTACCATATTACATGTTAAGTGGGACAACAGGACATGTTTAGTGGGTGGGACAATTGGACATGTTAAGTGGGACAACATAACATGTTAAGTGGAACAATAGCACATGTTTAGGGGGAGAATATGACATGTTAAGTTGGACAATATGGCATGTTTAGTGGAAAAATAGGACATGTTTAGTGGTACAATAAGACATGTTAAGTGGGCCAATATGACATGTTTAGTGCGACAATATGACATGTTAAGCTGAACTATAGGACATGTTTAGCGGGACAATCTGACATGTTAAGTGGGACACTATGACATGTTTAGGGGAACAATAGGACATGTTAAGGGGGACAATATGGCATGTTTAGCGGAACAATAGGACATGTTAAGGGGGACAATATGGCATGTTTAGCGGAACAATAGGACATGTTAAGGGGGACAATATGACATGTTATGTAGGACAATATGACATTTTAGATGGGCCAATATGACATGTTTAGTGCGCCATTATGACATGTTTAGTGCGACATTATGACAGGTTTAGTGGGACAATATGATATGTTAAGTAGTGGGACAATAAGGCATGTTAAGTGGGACAATATGCCATGTTTAGTAGGACAATATGCCATTTTAAATGGGACAATATGACAGGTTAAGTGGGACAATAGGACATGTTCAGTGGGACAATATGACATGCTTAGTGGGACAATAAAACATTTTAAGTGGGACAATATGACGTGTTTAGTGGGACAATATGAAATGTTTAGTGGGACAATATAACATGTTAAGTGGGACTATATGACATGTTCAGTAGGACAATATGACATGTTAACTTGAACTATAGGACATGTTTAGCGGGACAATATGACAGGTTAAGTGGGACAATAGGATATGTTTAGTGGGACAATATAGTGGGACATTATGACATTTTTAGTGGGACAATATGACGTGTTTAGTGGGAGAATATGACATGTTAAGTTGGACAATATGGCATGTTTAGTGGGACATTACGACATGTTTAGTGGGACATTACGACATGTTTAGTGGGACAATATGACGTGTTTAGTGGGACAATATGATATGTTAAGTAGTGGGACAATAAGGCATGTTAAGTGGGACAATAAGGCATGTTAAGTGGGACAATAGGATATGTTAAGTGGGACAATATGGCGTGTTTAGTGGAACAATAGGACATGGTAAGTGGGACAATATGACATTTTTAGTTGGACAATATGACATGTTTAGTGAGACAATATGACATGTTAAGGGGGACATTATGACATATTTAGTGGGGCAATATGGCAAGTTTTGTGGGACAATACGACATGTTAAGTGGGACATTATGCCATATTTAGTGGGGCAATATGGCAAGTTTTGTGGGACAATACGACATGTTAAGTGGGACATTATGACATGTTTTGTGGGACAATATGACATGTCTAGTGGGACAATAAAACATTTTTAGTGGGACAATAGGACCTGTTTAGTGGGTCAATAAAACATGTTTATTGGAACAATATGCGATGTTTAGTGGGACAATATAACATGTTAAGTGGGACTATATGACATGTTCAGTAGGACGATATGACATGTTTAGTGGAACATTATGACATGTTTAGTGCGACATTATGACAGGTTTAGTGGGACAATATGATATGTTAAGTGGGACAATAGGATATGTTAAGTGGGACAATATGAAATGTTAAGTGGGACAATAAAACATGTTAAGTGGGACAATATGTCATGTTTAGTGGGACAATAGCACATGTTTAGTTGGAAAATAAGACATGTTAAGTGGGCCAATATGACATGTTTAGTGAGACATTATGACTTGTTTAGTGCGACAATATGACATGTTAAGAGGAACAATAGGACATGTTTAGTAGGACAATATGACATGTTTGGTAGGACAATATGACATTTTAGATGGGCCAATATGACATGTTCAGTAAGACAATATGACATGTTTTGTGTGACAATACGACATGTTTAGTGTGACAATAAAACATGTTTAGTGGGACAATGTGACATGTTAAGTGGGACACTATGACATGTTTAGTGGGGGACAATATGACATGTTATGTAGGACAATATGACATTTAATTGGGGCAATATGGCATGTTTAGTGGGACATTACGACATGTTTAGTGGGAAAATAAAACATGTTTATTGGAACAATATGCGATGTTTAGTGGGACAATATAACATGTTAAGTGGGACTATATGACATGTTCAGTAGGACGATATGACATGTTTAGTGGGCCAATAAAACATGTTTATTGGAACAATATGCGATGTTTAGTGGGACAATATAACATGTTAAGTGGGACTATATGACATGTTCAGTAGGACGATATGACATGTTTAGTGGGCCAATATGACATGTTTAGTGCGACATTATGACAGGTTTAGTGGGACAATATGACGTGTTTAGTGGGACAATATGCCATGTTTAGTAGGACAATATGACATGTTTAGGGGGACATTATGACATCTCAAGTGGGACAATATTACAGGTTTCGTGGGACAATATGACATGTTGAGTGGGACAATATGGCATGTTTAGTGGGACAATATAACATGTTAAGTGGGACTATATGACATGTTCAGTAGGACAATATGGCATGTTCAGTGGAACAATATGACATGTTTAGTGAGACATTATGACTTGTTTAGTGCGACAATATGACATGTTAAGTGAAACAACAGGACATGTTTAGTGGGTGGGACAATTGGACATGTTAAGTGGGACAGTAGGACATGTTTAGTGGGACACTATGACATGTTTAGGGGAACAATAGGACATGTTAAGGGGGACAATATGGCATGTTTAGTGGAAAAATAGGACATGTTTAGTGGTACAATAAGACATGTTAAGTGGGCCAATATGACATGTTCAGTAGGACAATATGACATGTTTGGTAGGACAATATGACATTTTAAATGGGACAAAATGACATTTTAAATGGGACAAAATGACATTTTAAATGGGACAATATGACATTTTAAATGGGACAATATGACATGATTAGGGGGACAATAAAACATGTTTAGTGTAACAATAGCACATGTTTAGGGGGAGAATATGACATGTTAAGGGGGACATTATGACATATTTAGTGAGGCAATATGACATGTTTTGTGGGACAATATGACATGTCTAGTGGGACAATAAAACATGTTAAGTGGGACAATATGGTGGAACAATAGGACATGTGTAGTGGGACAATATGACATCTTTAGTGGGACAATAAAACATTTTAAGTGGGACAATATGACGTGTTTAGTGGGACAATAGGATATGTTAAGTGGGACAATATGGCATGTTGAGTGGGACAAAAGGACATCTTTAGTGGTACAATAGGACATGTTCAGTGGGACAATATGACATGTGTAGTGGGACATTATGACATCTCAAGTGGGACAATATTACAGGTTTCGTGGGACAATATGACATGTCTAGTGGGACAATAAAACATTTTTAGTGGGACAATATGACTATGACATGTTAAGTGGGAGAATATGAAATGTTTAGTGGAACAATAGCACATGTTTAGTGGGAGAATATGACATGTTAAGTGGGACAATATGGCATGTTTAGTGGAACAATAGGACATGTTAAGTGGGACAATATGACATGTTTAGTGGGAGAATATGACATGTTAAGTGGGACAATATGACATGTTTAGTGGGACAATAAAACATGTTTAGTGGGACAATATGACATGTTTAGTGGGACAAAAGGACATGTTTAGTGGGACAATTGGACATGTTAAGTGGGACAATATGAAATGTTTAGTGGGACAATAAAACATGTTTAGTGGGACAATATGACATGTTTAGTTGGACAAAAGGACATGTTTAGTGGGACAATATGACATGTTAAGTGGGACAATAGCACATGTTTAGTGGGACAATATGACATGTTAGGTGGGACAATATGACATGTTCAGTAGGACAATATGACATGTTTAGTGGGACAATAGGACATGTTTAGTGGGACAATATGACATGTTTAGTAGGACAATATGACATTTAAGTGGGGCAATATGGCATGTTTTGTGGAACAATAGGACATGTTTAGTGGGACAATATGACATGTTAGGTGGGACAATATGACATGTTCAGTAGGACAATATGGCATGTTCAGTGGAACAATATGACATGTTTAGTGGGACAATATGTCATGTTAAGTGGGACAATATGACATGTTTAGTGGGAGAATATGACATGTTTAGTGGGACAATATGACATGTTAAGTGGGAGAATATGAAATGTTAAGTGGGACAATAAAACATGTTTAGTGGGACAATATGACATGTTTAGTGGAACAATAGGACATGTTTAGTGGGACAATATGACATGTTTAGTGGGACAAGAGGACATGTTTAGTGGAACAATATGACATGTTAAGTGGAACAACAGGACATGTTTAGTGGGACAATATGACATGTTTAGTGGAACAATAGGACATGTTTAGTGGGACAATTGGACATGTTAAGTGGGACAATATGAAATGTTTAGTGGGACAATAAAACATGTTTAGTGGGACAATATGACATGTTTAGTGGGACAATAGCACATGTTTAGTGTAACAATAGGACATGTTTAGTGGGACAATAAAACATGTTTAATGGGACAATAGGACATGTTTAGTGGGACAATATGATATGTTAAGTTGAACAATAGGACATGTTTAGTGGGACAACATGACATGTTAAGTGGGACAATATGACATGTTAAGTGGAACAATAGGACATGTTTAGTGGTACAATATTACATGTTAAGTGGGACAATATGACATGTTCAGTAGGACAATAGGGCATGTTCAGTGGAACAATATGACATGTTTAGTTGGACAATAGGACATGTTTAGTGGGACAATATGACGTGTTGAGTGGGACAATAGGACATGTTTAGTGGGACATTATGATATGTTAAGTTGAACAATAGGACATGTTTAGTGGGACAACATGACATGTTAAGTGGGACAATATGACATGGTTAGTGGGAGAATATGACATGTTTAGTGGGACAATAAAACATGTTTAGTGGGACAATATGACATGTTAAGTGGGAGAATATGAAATGTTTAGTGGGACAATAAAACATGTTTATTGGGACAATAGGACATGTTTAGTGGTACAATATTACATGTTAAGTGGGACAATATGACATGTTCAGTAGGACAATATGGCATGTTCAGTGGAACAATATGACATGTTTAGTGGGACAATATGACATGTTAGGTGGAACAATAGGACATGTTTAGTGGGACAATTGGACATGTTAAGTGGGATAATATGAAATGTTTAGTGGGACAATATGACATGTTAAGTGGGACAATAAGACATGTTCAGTAGGACAATATGACATGTTTAGTGGGACAATAGGACATGTTTAGTGGGACAATATGACATGTTGAGTGGGACAATAGGACATGTTTAGTGGGACAATAGGACATGTTTAATGGGACAATATGACATGTTAAGTGGTCGAGTGATAGATATCAAAAAGTCTCTTTTTCAGGAAATCTATCTGAGGCCAAGAGAATAACCCATGGGGTACTTCAGGTCTCGATTCTTGGTCCTTTAATGTTTTTAGTATTTATCAACGATTTACCGTAAATAACTGCTTGCAGGACAGACATGTACGCAGACGACTCTACGCTGCCTGCTTCTGGTAAAACAGTTAATCTTGTCAGAGCGAATTTAGAACATGATTTAAAGAAAGTGGAAGACTGGTGTTTTGACAATATAATGATTGTTAACTTAGGTAAGACAAAATGTATGGTTTTAACAACTAAACAGAGGCGCTGTAAGTTAAGTGAAAATAAACTTAATTTGATTTTTAAAATGAGAAGACTTTCGGAGTAAGTTGTGGATAAGGGCTACTCCGTCGTCAAAGTTGAAATATTTTAATTCATGTGTATTTCCGGATTTTGTATACTGCTGTACAGTGTAGGACGGCTGTACTGACAATATAATGAACAAGTTAAATAAATTACAAAAACGTGCAGCACGCCTAATTTTAGATGTTCCATTTGAAACTCCTTCAAAAGAAATGTTTTCTGTGTTGAAATTGATGCCTATAAAATTGTATATAAACTATAGAAAGTCTGTAATGACCTTTAAATGTGTACACGGACTTGCTCCTGAATATTTATGTTCTTGTTTTAAACATGTAAACAGTGTCCATTCCAGAGCTACCCGACGGACTGAACAGAATATGATGAACATTCCTAAGCACAGGACAACCTTTTATTCTAGTCACTTTGTTTTATCAAATTGGCTAACTTAGAATGCACTTCCAAATGATGTAAGGTCAACGCGTGTAGAGAGCGAAAGTTTAACAAATAGAGCTATAAAGCACTACTGTGATTCATACTTTTAGATAAAGAAACTAGTTTTTAATTTATGCTATATTAGCGTACATCCTGGCAATTTTTATACTTTGTTATATGGGCATGTATGTAGGTCAGACCTTCAAAGCATGGGCGTTATTCTTTCTGTGATATTCGATGTCTTCTGCAATACAATTGCATGTAATATGTTCAGCAATCTCATAACTTATATTTTAGATGTCATTTATGTCTAATTTATATTACTATGTTTCAAGAAATATAATGTAAAACTAACACATTTTACTAATATAGAGGACATATTATAATAAACAGGTAACCCTTATTTATCTCATAATAAATACCGATCTGTGTACTTTCATCAACATATTTTAATTATTGAAAGTTTCATTCGTTGTATCCAACATTGGCTCTCTAACTGAAACTGTAATTTTAATTGCATGGCGGTATTTGTTGATATAATTTGTACTATAAAATAGTATTCTATTAATTGCAAATCAAACCTCTATGATAAAACCTACCACAATAAGACAGGCGTCCCCGATGATGTACATTGTAGTTGACGTAAAACATTAGGGTTACTATTTTTTTCAATAACAGATTGTGTTTTAGGTTTCTATGAACGCCTTCTTCAATCTGTGTTGTTAACGCTTCTCCAGCATACCGGACTTCAGTGTTCACTTCCTGCCTTACTACACCACATCATTCTAACTGCGCAATAGAAACCATTTTCCATTTGCTTGTTCACACAAGTATCAGTTCCCGTGCTCATCGTCTGTCTATCCAAGTAAGATCGACAGACGTGCGTCAACATTTTACCAGCATAAATATTGATCCTATTAAATCAATATGCTATAACACAATATTTTACTGCAAAATAAACATGTTTATATAGTTTTATTATCGCTGTCACAGTAGGAGAATGCTGTTTTTCGATAATGCTCCTTTGATGACCCTGATCGATGTTGTTTCTATACAACAAAGAGATGTTTGTTCGTTTTATACCTTACGTCATTGTCCTTTTAAAGAGGGTATTCTCCGTGGACTTGGCTATCAAGGACAATTGCATCGGCACGAAAGGTAAATGCACTTAAAATGTCACAATGGGTATGTCCTCAAGAAATTGGCGTATTTGATACATTTTGCATTGATCAACAGATTGTTAATTGTGAACGATACCAGGCATTTCATCTCGATTGCTTTATGATTTACGGAAATGGCCCTGTGCTGACCTGGGGGACGTCATAAGTCACAAACAGGAACGGAAGAGCGTTGACTCCCAAGTGTCTGATACAAAGCGGTCTCCAAAGTCATACATACATGTAATAATGGATGGTAGTTTGGCGTCATTGGTCATCGATAGTTGTATATCTACTTCACGTCTGTGACAAAACGGAATAGCGTAAGAAACATGACAATGCACATTGATATGAATTAAGCTTAAATAAAAAATGTGTGAAATAACCATAATCAATGATCAGATGATGTGGAAACAGAATGAAGCTGAATTATTTTCCGACATTTGATGTAAGTTCAGCGTAATTTCAAATTGTCAAAAGTGGTATGGTTGCTTAAATGAAATAACAGATGTTTTCGTCTTTTCGTTCCGGTAAAGATTTCTTTTCGCAGAGAAATAACAAACAGCGAAAATATTTCAACCCGCAGATCATCGTTATTTCGACACAAAGGATAAAAAGACGATCATAATCCTTATCTCGCCGCAAAATAAAGAAACGGAAATACTATAGTTTGCTTCTCAATTATAATTTGGGTAAAAGAAACGCTGCTTTCGATTTAGCAAAATGACAACGTGATTTCGTCAATTTTTGTATAGAGACGAAACGTTAATGAGCTGGTTTGTAATAATCAAATTTATTTGAATTTTCATGATTCAATTTAAATTATTCATCGTATAAAATGTTACACACACAAATAAGGAGTCATATAGCTGAATCGACCAAATGTAGTATGTATAGACACCTAATATATGCACAAAGTTTTGATATGAAAATTTGTCTCGGGAAACCTATCCAATTCAAGTACAGAAAAGTCATTACGAAACTCAGAATGTCCAGCACCAGTTAGAAATTGAGCAAGGTAGATATAGAAATGTACCAAGGAACCTAAGAATCTGTAAATTATGCAGTTTAGATATTGAGGACGAATACCTCTTTGTGCTTAAATGTCCATCTTTTCAGATACATAGACATATTCACATATTATTGGTTGAAACCCAGCATGTTTAAGTGCATCAGTCTTTTGAACTCTAGCAATACATCTGAATTATGCAAATTTGGAAAGTTTCTGCACAAAAATAATTTATGTTGAGAGATAATCTGAAAACAAATTTAAATGTATGAACCAACAACAATGCGTTCTCCTTCAATACATTATTTTTATTACTTTTTCTTTAACTAGTATATCACTGTTGATGTACATTCTTTCAAATACATGTTACTTATTTCATAACTAGTGCATCATTTATTTAAAATACATGCCACTTATTTGTTTACACATACAAACTACCGCCCTGGTAAGCATGTATTGAATATGTATGGTTGTAGTAATATCCTGTACCTATAAGTGGTAAACTTTTGGAAAAATAAAATGAAAAAAAAATGAAAAAAAAGATTGAATCATTTAAATAGGTGTATTGTGTTCAGAAATTAAAAACAATAACATAGTGTAATAGTACAGTCTGAACACAGTGAAAGACGACGTACTACATCTAACCAACCAACCAATATTACCGTAACATTGCACACTAAAGCATATATGAAATGCTGTAATAGTGAAACATGTTTTGTTCTAGCGCATGTGTCATATTTATAAAGATTTTTTTCGAAAATTGTTGTCACATGCGCACGAGCTTCTCAAATCATCATGGTACACTAGTAATCATGAATTTCGCATAAATTTGCGTGCTTTATTTATTCCAAATTACGAATACAACAACTTATGCAAAACCCATGATGGGGCCAGAAATTAAGCGTAACGCCCCTAGTCCTTTGTTTTGACAGTATACAACAGTAGATATACAATGTACCTTGTAGTGGTGTGTCTTCAATAGACTTCATTAGTCACCTACATTTGTACCTACGTAGTATTTTTCAAATATCTGTTTTAATGTAAAAACATATAAATGTTGTTCTCGAAAGTGCCCACACATCCTGTATATACTACACCCTATAGCTCCGCCTCTGCCTTGTTTTGACCACTCAATTTTCCGTTTATGTACACGTAATCAAACATTGTGTGACATAAACATTATTGGCTAATAAAACTGTTTCCGGAAAAATCAAGTTTGACCGGGTAGAAATAAAAGTGTACAAACATTACCATCTGCAGGGTCGGGGAGGTTAAATTTGCTTAGGGTATCCTTTTCCAAGAACGCATGAAAAATAATATTAGAGGCCCTACATATTCGAAAGATTTCTCTGTGGTCGCTAAACAACGCTTTCAATGAACATTTATTTCAATTAAATTGGTACAGCATTTTCTGTCATTGCGTTGTCTTTCTTTACACAGTTGACATTCATTCTTCCAGTGTCTCACCCATCTTCGCTAGCCAAGTGTTCGCTTCGTATACACTCGATCCATTCTGATTGGTTAAAAAAATGGGAGAAGAGCGATAACTCGGTATATCCGCTAGGTGGCAGTGGGGGGAATTATGAAAACACGGCTATATCCGCCAAGGGTAAGTGGAGTGTATACGAAGCGAGCACTTGGCTAGTGAAGATGGGTCTCACCTTATCACAGCTCCTTTTTATTACTAACAGCTTTTATCATTACAGTGTCTAATCATAGCACGACTACCGTTTATCTACACCGTTTATATGCTTTCAGCATCTCCTCTTGGTACATCAAGTGTATGACTGTAAATTTTATATTTACATCACCCAGATTTTGTTTATCAACCTTTGTTTTACGGCTACGTTCGTTGTCTCTCTAGATACACCGACTATTTATCTACTGTTTTAAACGGGTACGTTCGTAGGCTCTCTAGATACACCGACTATTTATCTACTGTTTTATACGGGTACGTTCGTTCGCTCTCTAGGTACACCGAATATTTATCTACTGTTTTAGATACACCGACTATTTATCTACTGTTTTATACGGGTACGTTCGTTCGCTCTCTAGATACACCGATTATTTATCTACTGTTTTATACGGGTACGTTCGTTGGCTCTACAGATACACCGATTATTTTTCTACTGTTCAGTATTTATCGACTGTTTTATACAGATGTTTTCGGTGTCTCTCTTGATACATCTACAATTCATCTACGGTTGTTTTACATATACTTTCGTTGTCTCTCTTGATACACCGACTATTGATAAAGTGTAGCTGTTACACTCGCAACGTCTTTCTTTATACCCCTGTCGCTCATCTACAGCTATGTATTACCTTACTATGTTTCTGTATAGAATACCAATCATGAAGAAGCAATTACAAACAATTTATTCCGACATCCGGGCTCCTAAACGCGTTTTACCTAACATACGGTATACGATTCCTGCAGTCACGGGGCCTAAAGCTATGCACATTGGCCCGGTGCATGCATTGAAAACTTGAATAGTTTTTGACTTTTATGAAGCATATCACTTCAAAGACAAAGTTGTTCGTCCAAGTTGTGATATGAATCTTATTGCTAGCTTATGTGACATTTCAGTTATTGCTAACTTCTATGGAAATTATTGATTAGTGTAGCCGACGAATTAATACGTCGACGCTCAAGTATTCAAAACGATCCTCATCAAACAAGTCACATACACGCATTAATTTTATTTTAATCACAATTAGTAAATTTACACTTGGAAAACAAATCTTTAATCAAGAATCCTTTTGATATTGGCTCGTAGTCTGTAGAGACTCAGCATTGATTAGCAGACTTGATTTCAAAGTACCGATTTCCAGGCCGCGGTTACTTAGTGCGTAAGGCGTCTGCATGACCGTCTATGGTCATAAGCTCTCCACCACTGGGTCGTGCATGCGGCAGCAGCAATGTACTGCCCGCATGTTAAGTAATTTCGAGACTATAACTTTATCTTATATACAGCTTGGTCCAACAAGATAGTTCAAAACGTCACGGCATCAAGTCGTATACTCGTTACCAAGCAAGTACATTAAAAAAAAAATCGACGCTTCCTTCGATACGACAGCCGGAAGAGATTATCACTGGGGAAGATCTCAAAACCAGAAAGAAAACCCTTTTTTATAATCTTAAGTTATTTTTTTTAAACTTGCATTGTTAGCTTTAAGTAAAAATACATAAAAGAGTAAAATCAAAATTTACTTAGCGTCTTCATCCTTATTAAAGCGTTTCTAGGTCTCTCTCAGTGATTATTGGGGTGGTGGATAGCGCACTCGCATTTCACTAAGTCGGCCAGGATTTGATTTCCTGGTCGGTCTCAGAACGTTAATGGGTCACCTGCCCGACAGCATGGGGCTTTCTCCGGGAAGGTCTAATTCATAATTCGTAATTCTTGATCATGACCAGTTCATAGATGCAACATGTACTTCAAACTTACCTACAACTGTTATTTCCATTAATACAATCATTGATTATCTGCTAAATAATTTGCTCGTACTTTGTGTTATGGCGTTCCTCTATTGCACAATCCCTTCGAATTTTCCGATGATAACATTTGTATTAATTTAATAATTAAATTAATATACTCCAGCTTCCTCCCACGTTAGCACTCTCTGGGTATTTCCGTCTGGGCCGAAAGAAGTGATTAACATAATTTGGAAAACATTAATTAGAAATTATTGCAAAATAAATAAACTTACTTTTACTCTTATAACTTAACCTTTGTCTGTTTAAGGAAGCTTAATGCTGTCCAGGGCCTTGATTTCGGTCAGTTATTTTCGTACACACGAAGAAAACAATTAATGTTTCCAGTGGTGTTGAATTAAACAGAAAAATACCCAGCATTCAAGACTTCCCTGGGCACAGTTTTATTGTGATATTGACTGTTTGTACGATGTCTTGTCAATTGACCTGTTCCCGACCCTATCTGATTTTGTGACACCTTGGTTTCATTTAGTGCAAAGGTCTTAATTTTATTTCACATGAAACGGATGTCGTCAAAACAAGTGTCGAATTATTTCACAAACATGTGTGGCCAATTATCTTTCTCCATGTGATTCCATCATACCAAAGAAAATCATAGCATATTATTCTATATCACTTTTGTAGTCAAAATATTTCTATTCATTATACATTGATACAAGAACGAAGATAATCAATAAAATCTTTTCATATTTCATCAGTATAAAAACAACGAAACTGAATCGTTAGTTTTAATCAATGAATCACTCAGGATCCTTTTAGCGCTTGATTCAGTCCAGGTCTTCTAAATGAGTTATTAGCTCTGATAATGGACTCGTCAGACGACACAGACTTCGATTGTCCGCATCGTTTAACTACCCTGTAGCCATTGCTGCTACCCATACAACTCTTGGCGAGTGTTGATGTGAGCAGGTTTACACTGATTACTTCTACATTGTCATGTGTAATCAGAAGCAATAATTCAATACGAACCGGACAATAACTTACCGGGGTGTATTAATTGGTGTTAGGTTTCAACAGCGAAGAAGGTTTAATTGACAAGGCCAGAAATGTGCGTTTCCAGTTAGAAAGCTTCGATCAATTATAAGTTGGGTATTTAAGATTTAAACAAAAAGTTTAAACAACTCCTTACTTAATCAAAATAATTGACTCTAAACACGTATGGATAGCTAGAAGGTTACCAGATTTATTGTGTCAATCTTTTCCAATTGAACAGTCACGTGCGCAATTTTCAAGTATACAGATATGAATGCAAATTGGATGGTGATTTTTTGAGAAACGATGGGAAATGCCCGCCTCGAGAGATTTAATTTTCTTCTCATTGGTAAGTATTTCTGGTAGTACATGTACATGTTATTGTTGTACAGTTTGTTAACGGGTGTTTGGTTTTGCTAAAACTTTTTATTTGCTTTGTTTCTATTACTTATTAATTAGATTTTCATTTCTTTCTATTTCGTATCCAATAACCCTCATTTATCAAGTATAAAATAACAATAAAGAAATAAAGGGTGTAAATTGTAAAGAAAACAATAAATCCATATAAAATGTTTATCTATATCATCTTTTTTTATTTCAATTATTTATTTTTCTTTCTGTAAATGAAAGACACTAAATGATTGAACAATAACACAGCCGAGCGATCATAGTAATCACTGACTTTGCCATGTCCGCTCCACTTCATTCATTCATTTACAATTTTTTTCTATTAGGTAGGGAAAAACGTCTTTTGAAAATGTCACTTATGAATTTATATCTATTGAACCAAAAAGTGCATTATTTAAGGAAGAACATTAATATTTCAAAACTACGTTTTGTATTAATTTGTCAATAAAAAAGTTTAAAGCTTTTATCTTAATTTGCCGCTAAAATTTTCGGGAGAAGTAGACTGCAACCAAATACTTTACAACGAATATGTTAGCGAACTGTAATGTAACAGCGGAAAAACAATATCGCAAAGGGTGCTGAAGTCCGTACACATCGAACTGTTCCAGCCCTACAATATCCTATAGTTACGTTACTTAGCAACGTCATGTACAGCGTAATCTATAGGTTTTCGACGCAATATACGTAACTGCCCATACTCTCAGGGAAATACGTACCACATGATACGTCGACATATGTATCTTACATACAATTCACCTTCCTTATAAAAACATTGTTTCCCTCATCAAAATACTGATTATATAAGGAGTTGGGTTATATATAGATAAAAACGTTAACAAGACCCGAAAAGTAACAAAAGATCAAAAGGGAATATGGAAATAGGTTGGTAAGGTGGCAAATGATTGGAAGGACACGAGGCTTTACATGTGCAGACACAACCAAACATTACTCAACGCAACTCTGTCGTTTGCTTCTATTATCTGGAACGATTTCCAAACAAGAATTATATCAATTCTGCAGTTATGTAAATACCATAAAGTATGTTGTAAAACCACTTATTCCGCCGTCTCTTCATCTGGCTCCGGGATCATGAAGCAGCCTTTGACTTAGATTTTTGGCTAGCCAATCACATATGACGTCAATTTTCACGATGTCATTTGTTAAGTCAAAACTTAAGACCTTTTGAGACAGAAAATCGTCCCGATCAGACTACGCTAAAGGTGATAACTTCACATGTGAAGAAATTACATTTTATATCTTTATTGCAGTGAAGATAAAAAAAATGACCATAATGAATGTTATTACATGTACTAATATACCTTTATTCTCTCCAAATGAAGATAACAATGCATTTCATATCTATAACGACAAAACAATATAATAATGAAATCATAACACGTCATAAATCTTGCATTCATACAACACAAAGTATTATTTATTAGCTGTATTAGCACGTGTGTAAACAAAATAAGACATTGACCTGTTATTACTTGTTGTAACGACATGAATACAAATGTGGTTACTTTCTAATCAGCTGCTGTAAATTATTATCATTTTGTAGACATTTATCGCAGAAGTACTGTAATATCACCAGAAGCACAGCGAGTACACGATCTATTCTGTCGAACAACACTGTTCCGTCTACCCACTTCAATATTTAAATTATGAGACGACAATCTTAAACATGTAATAAGACGTTTGTACTTTGTTTCTATTGATTTACATAAGTAAAATTGAAGACAAACACTTTTAATAAGGTGCTGGTATATAGATAACCTTTAGATGACCTTGATACATTTGCTAACATATTCTGTCTACAATTATCTAAAATTCTTTGTTCTATAATCTTAATAGCAACGTAAACAGGTAAATTATTTTTCGAACATATATTCCAAACCAAGAATAGACAACTCATGCTTAATATTAACTATCCAGCCATCATTAATATCGAATGCTAATTTAGGTCTAAAAAGTTTTCGCCAAAGCTTGCCAGAAAGCAACATCGAATCACTGAGATCTGTCATTCTACCGGTCAAACCGCTTGGACGCGATAGACGAAGGCGGCCTTCATGTTGAACAGGGCATCTCAATTATGTTAGAAATTGCTTCAAGTGAAAAAGTCGGCTCATACATTTCACAATAAATACTTTCAGACGTAGGACATTTATGTCTGGACCAGGACAGGTAAAATCTTGATAGTTACAATTTGGATTTCAGCGATTCTCAAACAAGCAGGTATCAGGAGGCTTGTGGTGAACATCAACTCATCTTAAATGTTTGCATAAACAGTAACATTAATCTAAGGCCAAACATCAAATTGTCAACTGAGACAAAGGCGATCGTGTTCATTGAATTAACAGTTAAACAGCATAAATCACAAAATTAAAAAGCAGCATGTGTTTTACAGGTTTTAGATATTTATCAATTATGGGCTTTGTCGAGGTCGATACGTTATTATATGAACCTGTTAAAGGGTTATCGATCGACCGAGGACGCGTTCTGACCGAGACAAATGCCCGTATTTATTTTATTACATATCATATCTCCAATCATGAGAATCAGGGGGTGGATTTTGGAATGAAATTCCGGTTCTAGTGCATTAGGTCGATATGACAAAAATAGAAACATGTGGTCGATATGCTATATATTGGCGAATCTGAGACCAGGAATTAGCCAATTGGAATCAAGGAAAACCAAACCATATGTAATACATATATAAATTATTATATAAATAAATCACAAGCTTTTCAATTATTTCTGATATCATTGTTCCATGCTAAATGTTTTTCCAATTGTGCATGACTGTATCTTGGTAAATGGGCAGATTGACTCGAAACATTTGACATTGTTTTGTCCATGTGCTCGCTAAATTTTGTAAATTACTTCGTTGCTTACATATACATATATAACACCTTTAATATTGAGTCAATTGTAAATACCTATACTTTTCCACCACTTCATATTGTTGTAGCCCTTGTAGTGTATCTACTACCACAGTCGACTGACGGCTCCACGTGTACCACTCCCGCCATTGAGACTTATAGCGACCAGGGTATGCTGTGTTACTGGTTACACGACAACCTTCAGACAGCATTGGACGCTAAAACGTCGTGTGAATCAACACATGGCTACCTGGCCGATATTCCAGACAGCACAGTTCTCAACACACTGGCATCCAACCTACAAGTGAACTACCCAGGGTACAGTATAATACTCTCTCGTGTCTGTTCTGCCATAACATACGTAATTATATCCCAAGTATGAAACAGAGACGGGTTTTATCTTTACTTCTCGTCCGTCAATTGTGTTCATCACTCTAGAAGGCTCACTTCCACACCTGTTGAAAGTTTTAGATACTTTGATATCGCTAACGAGAATTCGTGTTAAGTAATGTTAGACCAAAAGAAAAAGTCACCGTTCCTATTTAAAAATTTAATTGCTCTTTAGAAAGGGTCATTTTTAGTAACATTATTGATTTTGATTTCGGAACGCTAACCATAAGGTTAAGGACATCGCTAGAATATAGTTGTATTCTTTCATTATTGTTCTAAATGGTTAAGTATCAAACTTGATTCAAGTGTCAAGTAATTGGAAATCTTAATGTCGTGATGATATTTCAGGCTTGCTGTTGATGAAAAACTTCACTTGGGTTACATACTGAAGTCCGTCAATGCTACGGAAGCCAGAAGGCCTCCCTATGATGAACCGACCTTCACACGGTGGGCTGCAAATGAACCTTCTTACAATTCGACGTTTGATAACTGTGTCGCTATGAACAACAGAAATGGTGAATGGTTCGCCGTCTCGTGCTCTGACTTATTGCGATCCTTATGTTTTAACATCACAGGTAAATATATAGATATATAAATTAATGAAAACTTGAGTATATAAACATATACAAATTACTTTAATATTTTTTTGTAACTACCTTTATGACTATTATCAGAGAGATTTTTAATCATCTAGGTGAGTTCCGCGTATACTATTTTCATGAAACACGAAATAATTATGACAGCACTACCATTTTATTTTGCTTCTACTTTGTAAGCAGTTAATTGTTACTGAGGATGTTACCCATTCTGTTCAACATAGAAGCTTCGCAACACATAATCTCTGCTATTTGTTTGAAATAATTTTAAAACGATTCTGATTAGTTCTAATGCTATTGATTAGAAATTGTTTTAAATAAAATAACATGATTTTTAACGATTTTGTTCTTTTGGTAAATTGTAATCCTGTAAAAACAGTAAGAACAGAAATTAAAAAAAACCAACAAATAATCCAGAAAATAACCCTAATATATTTAAATTAAACTGCAATTACTTGAATGAAATAAACCTACCATGCCACAAAGCACCACTGTCGTTCTTTTTTGTGAAAGAGTTCAAATATTTAGATGTTTCTGAAGAAATATGCATTATTCGCAGAAGTTATTCGCTAAAAAACAATATTAGAATTAATCCGCATGTGATTCTATCTGATAAATAACTATGATAATAATATTTTCGATATATCATTAAGTTATTTTCATTTCAATATTTTTTGTTTATATCCAATGCTTTTCCTTTTGTTTTGGGGTGTTTTTATATGTTGACGCTGATGTATGTACCTTCAAAAGTACGGAGTTTGATTTTGGGGTGTTTTTATATGTTGACGCTGATGTATATTTCCTATTTTACAGTTCCGCAGTGTACCTTCAATACTACGGAGCTTGCCAAATCGCATATGTCCGTTGACTCGGATGCCGTTGAAGTTCTAACAAATGTGACGATCAAATGTGACGAGGGCCACGCCCTGTTTGTCAATCACACTTCCCAGGAACTGGTTACCAACGCCACATGTCAGTGTGTGTTTGTTAGTCAGGAAAATAAATCCCAATGTCAGCCCTACGCCAGCTATCATAACAAGCGATGCGATGGTGAGTATTTCAGATCCTTATTCGTTGATGGGTTTATTTCCGCATTTGAAAATATTTGATAAATATATTAGGGTCCATGTATTATCTTTGTCATTTAATCTCATATTAATGATATAACTCCAGTGTATTACACTCACAGCATTTCCACCAATTCTTACATCTCACATACAAACAACAACATATATACCACAGTATAATTTCACACAAAACACCAGAAGAAGAGAGGACAAAAATCAAACACAAACCATCATGGATTCCCACAGGACAAACTGAGAGCGAAACTAGGAATCATTGATGAACGAACGTGTGCTGCAGGAAATATGGCGCCATCATAAGATCTCCCGCCAAATCTTGGAAAATAATTAAGTCATCAACGATGTATAGTTGTTTTACTGTATGACACATACACGTATTCAACAAACAGAAACGAAGTCGCGAAGATTCATGAAATAGAATCACATGCCATTTTTAATCAATGTCATACATGTATGTACTTCCAATTCGATTCAATTGGATATTTATTTGTATGGGTATTGTTGAAAATTATTTATTTATATTGAAATCATACATTGTACTCGTTCTGTAAACACCTTATCTGATTGATATACAGTTGTGACGTGCCCGTTACTGACACCAGTTGAAAGCTCGTTTAGCAACCTGGTGGTAGATCGGACCTACACATACGGGGAAAACGTTACATTCAACTGTACGGCCGGGTACAACCTCATAATAGAGAGTCTAGTATGGCCACCTCAATTGACTACTACCTGTACTGAGACGGGTCAGTGGAGTGTGACTCCACCGGAAAGATGTAGAAGTACGTATCAATATCATAAGCTGATTTCAAAACTGAAATGCAAATTAGTTGTTTTATTATTTCATATTTTTTCAGCTACATAAATTTGTCTATATTTTGTAACATGTTTATTTAAGGACTCGACTAGATCAGAAATCGGTCTATTGATGTAGAGACCGACAAACGATGTTCACTCTGCATACTTCATTTTTTGTCTTGTCCATTCTATATAATTCAATTTTAAAATTAGAAATGAAAACTCCTATGACACAAAACCTGTTTCATTTTTATTTACAACAACAATAGTTTCCTTTATGAATGACGCAATACTTTTAATATTGATCAATCAAACGTCATGTTTAAAGATTTAGCGCGCGTGTAATGACGTGCAAATGTAGACTAGGCGAACCTTTCTACAGGGCTCATTTATTCTTTCAAATAACGACGCTACTACGACAATGGACGTCGGATATATTTCCATATCAAGTGTTCTAACATCGACTATAGTGCTAGGATTTCTTATACCAAAAGTCTCGGCTGAACACTGCCATTAAGTTTAACAGATGCCCTTTTTGTAAAATAAAAGGGGTACATGTCCTTTGTGCACGACGTCATCAAAAAATGTTCTCATTTTTGTTTTGTTGGTATATCACTTGCTATATTTGTAAACCCAAACCCACAAAAATGTGTGCTACAAAAATATCCAATTATTCTGTTTTGGAACTGTGACTTGATATGTATGTTCTTTTAAATGTAAACACTCAATTTTTCAGAATCAAGATTTTATGCTGGATGTTACACAGCAGGGGCACTGCAGGTTATTACCAATACATCGCTGACTGGTCAGTTATACTGCACCAACTACTGTAAATCACTCGATTTCCGGTTCGCAGCAAGCGCCAATGGCAGCTGTTTTTGTGGGAACTACATCGACCCGACCGTGTCCGCTGTGGATGACATGCGCTGCAACATGACGTGTCCTCTAGTGATTGCGGATACACACTTCGCCTACTGTGGAGGGGAAAGCAACCAGGAATCTATCTATCTAACTATATGTGAGTCAAAGTTTTATTTGGTACGATGCCTGCTTACAACATGTATTATCTAGCCAACTCCGTACCCGGGAAAACATGTAAAAAAATGACGATTTACAGGAGCACGTTTGAATATAGAAATATACATGTACCTATGCCCGAACAGACCGTTTAAATTGTATGATGTACCTGGATTAGTTGTAACTGTCCACAAACGAGGTTCGACTCTTTGGCTTCCTTTGATAAATTCTTATGAGGGCTTATCTACTTTTTGCTTTGCTTGTTTTATATCAAGGATCTGCACAAAACAAAAACCCGGCTGAAGGTGGAGATTTGAAGACAGTTTGCATGTTTTTATCTGAAATGTCATATTCTAGATACATACTATAAAATATAACTCTATCAAATGGCTAAACATCGACGTAGCGCTTAAGATTAAAACAAGATGGATGCGAATAGACGACAAAGAGCAAAACAATGATTGTAGATATCACTTTATAGACAATTAAATAACGACGTGATGGAAAGGAGACAGGTCTGGTTGGTTGTGATGTCCATCTGGGTTGTAGTATCTTGTTGATGCTTTGCTGAATCGAAGTATCGATTCAGATATTTTAAATTTTGAAAAAAATGAAAAGTGATGAGAATTACACTCACCGAGGAAACTTTAAAAAATATGTGTTTTACTCTGTCAAAAGCGAGTCAGGAAATACACGTCAGTTACACTCATGTCAATATTTATCATTACAGCTAGCTACTGCTATACGGACTTCAACGTGACGGGAATCCCGACATTTGCGGTTTCTGGTAACACTGAACTGACCTGCCAACAACGCTGTCTTGCTGAAAACGGTTTTTACTCTATTGTTTGGGACAAAGAGTGTGCATGTACCAATAAATCGAACATACAGGGAACAGCCATCGCGTTTAAATGCGATGATGCGAATCCTTATAATGGCACATTATATGCCCTGAAAACCATGTGTAAGTTCTGACGTCATCAGGCGTACTTTCTCAGAGAAAACAATAAATAAAACGCGGCTAATATTCAGTTGACCTATGTCCAGTCGTAAGAATGTTCGTATGTTGTTTAGAGACATGATGAGTTTCCATCAGTGGCAGGTGATACGACTTATATGAATTCAGCTTTTATTTCTTAATGTCACATTGAAATTTAAATAGTACGTTTCATATTTATTGAATTGAAAATATGACATAAATATGTTGCAATGGAAAATATCATCACCGCACAAGGAGTTCATATCTATCCATCATTTGATTGATATTTTATCAAAATTGCATTGTCCAAAGGCCAGAAATTAATGTCTTTTCCCCCCAAGTGCAATTTCAACTAACGTTGAATACTCAGATTATCGTTTCTGTCTCTTTCAGTTGATATGAATCTGGATTATGAAAGTTGTGAGCAATTGTACGAAGCTGGTGTGAAGGATAACGGGTATTACAGCCTGAAATCGCAAGGAAGAGCGTTCTGTAACTTCAAAGGTACGGTTTATGATTTAAACATATTTTTATTTGCATCTAATATGCAAAAGGATTGAGCACAAGTTGTCCAACTTATGTAAAGCCCTTTCCCAATAACATAATGAAATATATATATACAAGATGGCAATTTTTAAATTAATTAATATTTTCAATTAAGTTTAGTATAACTGAGAGAGTCCATATTTAACCAATGTTTATATCAAAACGACAAATGAATAATGAATATTGTTCTATCTAGAACCTTTTAAATGAATTCCTTCCGTGATAAACGCTTATTACTATAATCTATTACTCGTTGATAATGTTTCAAATAATGCATACAGCAGCGCTTTTTATATTGGCTATTTTGCACTAATGTTTTACCAATATAACATTAGCTGAATGTTTGATAAATATCTGTTAAAGTGCTACATATACGACAAGGGGACTTAGAGCATTGTGATCTCTTCGATTTAGGATATGTGTTTCCGCCTCTTGAGAATTAAAAACTGTTGCCTTACATTCCCGTGTTTGTTTCATTATCGACAAATTGGTTAAGTAAGATGAATGCGTTTTATTGTTCACATATTGTTCATGTCTTGGGTTGATATATTTCAGATGGGACAATCTGTCCCTCGGGGTGGATCGGTTATAACAATGACTGCTACTTGTTCCAAAAGGGCAACTTCACGTTTGTGGACGCAGTTCAATATTGTCAGCAGCTGAATGCAACTGTGGCATCTCTTCTGAATTCTGGTCAAAATTCCTTTGCCGCCTCAACAATAAAAGGTAGGTAAATTCCGATTTATCTAAAGAGAATGCATCTATTAAATGGACCAAACAGGTTGACACAATACAGCTATTAGTACTTTAAGCCACATTCATCATCTTAAGTTTGATTGTTTTTCTATTGTTTATATATAACCTTTATTCAATTTACAACAGTTATGAAACAAGTTAACCATCTTGTATAAAACACTCTTGTTCACCTGGATGGAAGTGTGTATGGAATCTGAATGGGGAAGGAAACCGGAGTACCGGGACAAACCCCCGGGCAGGTGAACCCATACATTATCACGCCCGATTGGGGAGTCGAACCCGGCTGTCTTTAGTGAAAGACGAGTGCGCTATCCACTTCGCCACCCGAAGTAACATTAACTGTTACTTGTATTTTTTTCTTCAACAGTATTCATATCACATCCTCCATGTTTGATAGAAGCCAATAAATTGCAGGGATATTTATCACTGAATAAAGCCGTTGAAAGCATTTGAACCCTCGTATAATGGTAGGCACAGTTTCACCCTCGAAGTCGGGTGTAATGTGTCGGACTGCACACCAACAGTTTATTAAAATAACTTAAAACATTTTATATTCTTGGTTGATCTTTGTGAAAGTCCGTGTAATCCACGTCAAATTGAGTGTTTGTGTTTGAAAGCGAAAATATAAAATAACAAGTGGTTGGAATAATGGCGTGGTGTAGTCTTTACTATTGTGTATAAACGAAAATAAAAACAACAACCAATGTTATTTTAGTATCCTTTCACTGAAATTTCACGTACGAATATATATGTACAAGTACATGTATCATATGTTATGCTAATTAATCCGTTTCCGGGATCTTCGTAATTGACAAGTCAAAGTCGTAAAGGGAAATGTATTGGAATATCGGATAAGAAAGTATGTGTCAAGTAATTCAAGCAGGGGAAACAAAAATCACTCGTCCTCTCTTCAGTGTAACTTAAGTGACAAAACGAGCGTTTTCCGTGGTGAAGCGGATTTATGTATACAATTTATGTTCTTTGATGATACAAGCTAAACTTATAGTATCTACATTTTCCTTGAATATCAATAACAGAGGATATGTTAAAAATATTTAAGATAATTAAATTCCACATTTAAATACTTAATTTATTGATAATTTTGTTATATAAGATGCTCAAGAGAACAAGAGTAAACACACCATGGGTTCATAGGATTCTTGATTGCCATTTACTTGCAGTATGGCAATACAGGGCATATCTCTACCAACTTATAAGACAAAAGATAATACAACTGAGAGATAATTATGTATCTCTTTCCTAAATAAACACCATCCTCTACTGTTTATTATCATGTTGTTCATGTTATTATCATGTCAGTTGAATCTGACACTCGCTTCATGTAATACATTTGTATTTAACAATAATCATGTAAGAGGAAGTAGAAATGAATAACTGAGAAAGTCGATGTAACTGTATCTACTTTCCACAAAAAAATGTTAAGATTATTTTGAATTTTTTATTTTTTTATTTTTCATGGTAAATGTTTCATAAAATTATCATTTTAAATACACCTCTTTTTTATTAAGTACATGTTGTATTGTGCACAAACGTCCCCTTTCATCGATTGGTAAATAATCTAAAAGCATTTACAATCTGCAAACGCACAAACAATTAATTAGATGAAAAACTGCCTTGGTCTCGATTGTGATGTCATTTCAAAATGATATTGAAATTACAAAAAAAAAAAACAATTTTTAAACTTATTTTTTATACGAAAATAATTTTGTGCTGTTATCCAGGAAGTCTAAATGATCAGCACGAAGACGTAAGCCAGCAAAAATATGTTTGGTAGATTCATCTTATATAAACAAGGGAGAAATAGTCCCCCTCCCCCACCCCCACCCCATTACGAAAATAAACTCTGAGCGGAATTCTTCTTGGCAATTATAACTGAGGCAGTGGTACCGTTCAGCGATCCCCTTAATGATTTATGTGTGGTATAGACACATTTAGTAAATATAAATGCCAAACCACGCCGATAGTACTCCAAGTATATAAAGTATCCCTATCACAATTGATTCTTAGCTTTAAATTCTAATATTTTTTTCTTAATAAATAACACACAGAATCTTTGTAAAAAAAACAACCTTTTTTGTTAGACAGCCGATACTTTGGTTCTTCGATGTTCAAATTTGCAATATTATAATATATGCAGTTGTTTATTTCTGTTTTGATTTGGTAAAGGTTTTGAGGAATACCAGGGATCAACTACCCTTTCCAAAAAATGGTTCACCGGGTTATTTGACCCCAATTCTTTAACTGCCTATTCGTGGAATGACGGGAATTTGCTAACGGAACAGCAGTTTGCTGCCACTGAACCTGTAGACGAGACCCTTAACTGCGTCGTGCTGTTTGAAAATGATGGGCTATGGTACAGCCACTCATGCGCAGATGCAACCAACGCTATTTGCAAACTATCAAGAGGTAGTATTTCCTACTGTTTTCTATAACAGGTTTCGTCAGCTTTATAATTATGAACATTATTATCTGAATACCAGATTTTCAAAAGCAAATTTCCATTTCAAATGTTATCATACTTTTTTGCATGATGTTGTATTTTATTTAAATTTGTTGCGTTAGAAATCCGTATTTCAAATATTGCATATTTTGAAAACCTACAAATACTAATCTGTAATGCAGGCATTTCAATGTTTAAAAGAAATTCTTCTACCGTAGAAAACATACGCTGCATACACGAAGGAAGTGGCCTGGACAATGTCACATGGAATGCAACACTTAAAGACATGACACTGACAATGTGTATGCAGGCATGCCTAGCCCGTAACGCACCTTTCTCCCTCGCTAGAAATGAAACATGCTACTGTGTTGGGGATCTCCCTGCAGGCTCTTTGACGTCATTTGCGAACTGTGACAGCAGATGTCCGGCAAATAGCCAGCAGATGTGTGGAGGAACGGTGTCTGGGTACTACACCGCCGCCAATTGTAAGTTACCGCCAATAATTCCATAATAAGCAATTACTTTAGTTTATTTCGCTTTAGTATGCGGCCATTATGAGGAATAATAATGCTCCATGTGACATAACATCGTCATGCCATCAACTGACCGAGTTATTGTAATCTAGTGAATCTACTGACTGATTTATTATATTTCAGGAAATATAGAGACTGTAGTGGGGATTTTTTGTGCGTGATTTCACGGGGTGTGTGATGATATTTGCTGTGTCATATAACATGTTTATATATATTATCATTATATAATATATATTGGGTTGTTATTATGTTCTTGTGGATATACTAGCTGTCTTATTATTTTCTAGTTCAAATTTTAAAGACGAAAGAGTTCACTGATGAAAGATTATTTAAAATTCATCATGTATATTATAGGAGAGCTGGTTGATTTTATATCATGTTGTGTGTATATGAAGAACACTGTCATTATTCAAAAGAGATAATAGTAGCCGTCAATATTACGGCAAACCTCGGGGACGAAGAAATCCACCAATCTATCACTTTGTTATGTAACTTTCGGTATTATTGTATAACTTACATGAAATGACATAAGATTTTATAAACCTCATTATTAGTAAGGACTGTTTATTAATAAAACACGTAAAAGCCTTTAATAATGTTGCTGAAGAAAAGAAACCGAGGATTTTCTATTTAAACGTCAGACAACCACAACTAGTGTATACAGCACATCATTCCTTAAAGGAAATAAACAAAACTTCTTGTACTCAAATGTAATTTAAAAATCTATTGATGAAGATATTCATTTCTCTCATTTCTGAGCGTATTTGACAGAACTGTCCAATGAAATAAATAGATGTTAGACATTTCTATCTAGCACCTCATTTCACGTGCATGACGTCAAAAAAGGACAACAATGATGTGCTGTTTAAAAAATCGGGAACATTCCACTACTTTGATACAGAATCTCCGACGCCTTTTTGTGGTCTCCGAGTTTAGGCTGGTGATAAGAATGAGAGAAAAATGCTCTTTTATGCCCAGGGTATAGGATCCGGACATTCTACCCTCATGGTTTTCAAATTGGTGCAAAACTCAATCGTACGCCCCTGGGTATTAAAGAGTTTTGGAAACCATTGAACGTTAATCGTAAAGCTAGATTTTTGCTAACAACAACTTCTACATTTGTATTTCAATCCTTATTTTTAAAATTCCCTCTATACCTATAGAACCGTACTATGATGAAAGTCTGATGATAACTGATGTTGCCTCCCACTGTAACTGTATGTTTGTAAACATTAAACAATGTTTTTTCTTTACTTTTTTAATGTAACTTTAGAATATTACATGCTTAAATTCTCCCTGGTTCTAAACAATAACTCCCTAAACATTAAAAAAATCGCGATACAGACATGAAAGCATCACTGATCGACATGTGGTTAACATTATTTCTTTGTTTAACTCTTTGTTATAGTATCTAACACAACAATGGCTACGTCATGCGAGGACCTACAATCACAGGGACTTACAGGAGACAAGTACAAACTGAGCGGTTTCGATAATTCAACCGTCTGTGAAAGCACAGGTATAGTATTTCGTCACAACAACGATTGATATGTTTCCTTATAACGTTTGCCATATTCTCGAGACAACATTATTCAATAAGTTTGCTGTTGGTACCATTAACCTATTAAAAAGAGAATTATTTTGTGTATAGAGGTTATCATACTGGCTAATATAATACATGATTATTGCGTTTCAACTAGTTTCATAGAGGTCAAAAGAAATTAGAATATTTGAAATTAATCTACTATATGGTCGACGGAATCCTAAACAAATATAAATGTTATTAATATTTGGTACTGGGAAGATAAAGGTAAACATCATCATCCAGTTTTACACCTTTTGACCTGGAAATGAAAGCTACTTATATATTGCATACCGAACTGTTCGTGAAGGTATCATCACACTGCATAGCAGATGGACTTAATTATAATATTAGTTACAAGAACTGTAAAAATTATATTTTGTTCAACAAGAGCGACCACACAGTGTTTGTAGACAATCTCATCTTGCGTTTATCCTACACTCGATCCTAATACTTAACACTGATTGTTGTAATTTGATTTCCGTATTAACGAAATGCAGTATTGCAACAATCGAGAAATTTTCCTTACAAAATCATTCTCAATTAGTAATTAGCTAGGAATGAAACCAGAATAGTGTTATATTATTTACGTAAGGAGTAAATCACGTGTACGTTCGTGAACCTATGAATTTATGTTAGCCTATGTGTCTGAAAAAGTGTTTTCATTTCAGTAATAATTACCATAACTTTAGTATGCATATTCAATACCTACACCCATCTTTGTAGCCCCAAAACAAAAGATTCAAATATCCCTACCTCCCTACCGTGACGTAACCCATATCTCGACGACAGAGCCACGGAATGATCTCCCTTCCTCTTCCTTTTATGGCGCCTGCTGCCTGCTGACGCCCGGAGCTTGTTCCATTTCAAAACTTTGTTTTGTCGGTTTGGTTCGAGTGTCAACTCAATGTATTGCGCAGTTTGTGTGCCTTATATCAATCTGCCCTTGTTAATACAATTAATTATTGTTGAAAATATTTCTGTGCCTTTTACGGCCGGTTATTTTACTCCACGTGTGCCGGTGGTGTGCCACGGTCCGCCATTATTGTGGGTTAATTTCCGACCTCTGTTTATTTCGGTGACGGTTGTTTGTTTCGGCAAACATTATTTATTTTAACCGTTTTCTGATTTATATTACGAGTGAAATTCTTTCTACGTTGCGTACTTTGTACTATCGTATTTTATTATTTTTCCCCGTGTTTATCTGCTTGTAATGTTTTGTTTACTTTCGCTTTGGAGGGTATGTCTCGGTCGGGACAGCGACGAGGTAGAGCTCATGGGTGTTCCAATTTCTTTGTGGAACGGGACTCTCATTNGTGGTGTGCCACGGTCCGCCATTATCGTGGGTTAATTTCCGACCTCTGTTTATTTCGGTGACGGTTGTTTGTTTCGGCAAACGTTATTTATTTTAACCGTTTTCTGATTTATATTACGGGTGAAATTCTTTCTACGTTGCGTACTTTGTACTATCGTATTTTATCCTTATTTTCCCGTTTTATCTGCTTGTAAATTTTTTGTTTACGTTCGCTTTGGAGGGTATGTCTCGGTCGGGACAGCGACGAGGTAGTGCTCATGGGTGTTCCCATTTCTTTGTGGAACGGGACCCTCATGATGCCTGTCCCAGGTGTCGTCCTTGCAGTGAGGTTTCGCCTTGTGAACTTTGTTCACAGTCAAAATCTCAGGGCAAGGACTTCATTGTTCCAAAGCTACCCTCAACTTACCGTAAGACAGATTCGTCTGTTTCTTCCGGTAAGCGAGGGAAGCAGAGAGGTAGGGGTCGTGCCACCAGCTCTCTGGGGTCTGGTGGTACTGTCTCTGTTCCTGTCTCGGGGGGTCTTGCTTCGGCAAGTCCCTCTCGTGAGCAGGGGGTGGCCCTTCCTGTCCAGGAACTCCCTGGAGTAGGGGAGGGGCAGCCTGACCCTGGCTTGGCACAGCCAAGGGTCGAATTGGCCGGGAACGCCCGTAAGCTTTCGCGCTTGCCTTCGGGTAGGGACTACCGGCCGCCGGTCACTGACTCTGTCAGTGATCCCGGCATTCCAGGTGGTGCTGTCGTTGGGGACAGTCTTGGTGCCGGGCCTGTTCTTTCGGGTTCAGGTCCTGGTGTGACAACAGACTTTCTTTCGGGATTGTCTGTGTCTACCGGGATTAGTGACGCGCAGCTCACTAATCCCGGCATCAATGCTGGTCAGGCATACCCTCCCGGTCAGTTACCCGGACCCGGTCCTATTAGGTCCGGTCCCGAGTTTCATTCTTCTGGGAACCTGGGGGGTTTCCCCCCAGGGGTTGGGTTTGCTGGACAGGGGGCCGGTTTCCGGCCTCCGTTTTCCCCTGGCTTAGGGTATACGGGTGCCTGCGGGCAACCATCCTTGGGCCGCCCTTACCAGCCTGCGGATGGTTTTGGGTTGCGACAGCATCCCGGCAGTTACGGGCTTAGCCCGTACATGTCCGGGTTTCCACCTGGAGGGAGTGGCGGTTCAATATCGCCCTTTGGGCAAGTTGGCCAGCCCCAGTCTCAGGCAGGCCAGTTTGGCCAGTTCTGGGGTCACTCCCAGCCCGCGGGACCTTTCCCCTATCCTCCGGGATATGGGTTTAACCCCATGGCATTTCCGTCATGGAATCCTTGGGGTTTGGTCTCTCCCTCGCGGAGACGTGTTAGCATAGCCCGTACATGTCCGGGTTTCCACCTGGAGGGAGTGGCGGTCCACCTTCGCCCTTTGGGCAAGTTGGCCAGCCCCAGTCTCAGGCAGGCCAGTTTGGCCAGTTCTGGGGTCACTCCCAGCCCGCGGGACCTTTCCCCTATCCTCCGGGATATGGGTTTAACCCCATGGCATTTCCGTCATGGAATCCTTGGGGTTTGGTCTCTCCCTCGCGGAGACGTGTTAGCAGTTCTGTTGACCCCCCCCAACTTTCTGCTACTTCGGGGGCCTTATCGGCCGGTCCTAAGAAGGTGTGTCGGACCTTTAGGACTTCTGCCTCTCGGGCAGGCTCGTTGGTCTCTGGGTCCAAGGGTAGGGTTTTGGCTACTAAGCCTAAACCTACAGCCACGGCCGTTAGGCGCACTGCACCTAAACGCCGGTACGGGGAGCCTTCTCTCGGGTTGGCCCCTCTGGCTGGCCCATTTCCTCCGCCCCAGGCTTCTGGTCTGGATGGTGTGGAGGCTATGGACGTTGAGGGCGCGGGTATGGCAGAGGACAATGATGTTGTTCATCTTTCACCTGGTTGTTCGGATATAGACGCTGGTCTTTCCGAGTCGTCTGACGACAGTCCTCAGGAGGGCTTGCCCTCAGAGGAGGACTTCCAGGATGAGGGAGACCCTGAGGCTGCTGAGGTTGAGGCCCAGCATGTGTTATCCGGTATGCGGGGCCTTAGGGCTGACGTTTCCCGGATTCTTGGGGAGGAGGTTTGCCCACCACCTTCGGCATCATCTGTCCCCGAGTCCACCACCCTTTTGGGTTCTTTGGTGGCTCCTCGGGTGTCCGCTCGGTCGGACCGCTCTCTGCCAGAAGGCACCATTGTGTCTTCAGCTCTGGCCACCGCCCAGTCTCGGGTTTTAGAGAAGAATTCTTCTTCAACCCGTAGTCCTGGGTATGCTGGGTTGCAGCTCAGTGTTGGCGATTTGTCAGAAGTGCACGCCACTGACTATGCCACACATGATGGCCTGCTTGCCCCTCAACCAGCTAAGCTGGAATCGAGGGAACTTGCAGGCTGGCCCGGTAAATCGGGGGACCAGGTGGTGTTCTGTCCCAAAGAACACCACAAGATGGAGAGAATGCTGCGTCTCTCCATCTAGATTCTGTCTTATATAGACAACCTGACGGTTTGTCTATATAGGGTATCCGACTTGCCTGAGGGTCGGATTACCGAGACAGAGCAGGCCGACATCCAGGACAGAGTGACCTCTGCCCTGAACGGGGCATTGAGAGCGCTGGCAGCTTTACAGGTGTCATCGCTCGTCAATGTCTTGTTGGCTAGGCGGTTTTCAGTTTTGAAAAACCGCCCGGTCGATGAGCCTTACCGCTCCAGGTTGTTGACTGCCCCCTTCTCAGGGTCCACTCTCTTCTTCCCTCCTTGGTCGTGTCAGACGACGAGTTTGACCGGGAGGACTGCAGTCCTCTCGGCTCAAGCTTAGGTCCTTCTCCCGCAGGATCAGGATTCGGGTCAGCAGACGATTCTCTTGCCTGGCAAGGTCTCGATCTGCCTCGACCAGATCTTCCTGTGGGGGGTCGTCTTTCTGCTTTCCTTCCAGAGTGGAAGGAAATTACGGAAGACGCATGGGCCTTGTCTGTGATCAAGGAGGGGTTAGGCATTCCGCTAGTGCGGGATCCGTCCTTGGCGTCGGAGCCAATCTTTTTTCTTCCAACAAAATAACCATACTAAATTCAAACATGTAACTCTAAACCTATTGCTTCCAAGTCTTCTTTTAACACCAAGCAAACGCTACAACAGCTGAATTTAGATACATTTAGAACCACTCATTCTTTAGCATGCTCTGAATAAGCTGGGATCATACTTACGGCCTTTTTAAACATTATGTACACCAGAATATAGGCACATGAGAGCAATTATATTCACTCTATAAGTTGAATACATCTATTAGATCTATCAATGTATAGAGAACTGGTTTCCCTGTGTTGAATGATTTCTTTATTGATAGCTGTTTCACCCTAATATATGTTTAAATGTCACTCTTGATTCGATACTTACGGGTTTGCTCCAAGTACATGTATCATGATTTCCGCAATAGATGTCGAATGCTGACTGACTTGCAACACGAAATTTCGTCTGTAACTCATTGTTCAATTTTCCTTGAACATTTTCATATCTAGCATACTATCATATTTTGCCATCGTTCTATCTAGTTTTAGTTCGTTCGTTTGAAAAACAGTCTTTTTACACTTTGGTATTCTACCGTTGATCTTCTGCAATAAGTCTTAGTCAATGGAACCGAATTTATTCAATATACATATTTCTACGGATGATGGCCAATTACTTTTTCATACATCAATAATGTATCAGGCATATATTTTACTTTATACTTGAAAGAAATATGTCACATCAAATATACCTGCACATTTTGATCATCTATTGACTTCTTTCAGGCTGTCCTTATGCATGGATCAAAGGTAATTCTAGTTGTTACAAGCTCATGCTTGGGAAGAAATCTTTCTTAGATGCGATGGTATACTGTGCTAACCACAGCTCGCATCTGCTTGTAATTGAAACAGAAGAAGAGGAAACTTTTCTGAGCGAAGTCATAGGAAACCTCACTTTTTATAGTTCAATCGAGCTCTGGACGTTCGGACTTCAAATGACTGGGTCATATACGAATCGCTTCTTCTGGGCAAATGGTCAACGAGGTAACCCTTTAATCAGAAATATAACGGATACTGAATTGCTGAAACGGGGCATCTTCAAATCACCAGCAGGGTATTGGCGATTAGGTGGCAGCACTAATGAACGAAGTTACATTTGTGAACAGAGTGAGGGTATGTATTGTAATTCAGCTAACCTTACATAACTATATATTTGATATTGTCGAATGGCGTCAGGTTTAGATTCCAAAATTGAAAGTTTTGCCAGTGGTGCTAATCAATGACAATACGCAGTCTATTTCAAATATTAAAATGACGCATGTTAGCGATATGAAAATTCAAATTAGTTATCGATCACACAATCTTCATAAGACAATCTTTTTAATTTCAATATTAATCACGAGAGTGTGTGTTTTAAAAGCGTACATATACATGTAATTATGACAAATGATTCTTGTTATTACCTCCCTCCCCAGTCTTCTTATGATACGATTATTAGACTTTGGCATATACTTATAATAATAAATCATTCCTGTATTAATGATAAATGCAGCAAACGTTATATTACGTTAAGTAGTTTTACTACTTAGATTAAAAGTGCTGTTGTATAATAATAAGACGCGTTGTTGTGCCTCTCAGTTCCGTCTACTATTCTTTTAGGGCTTTAAGATACTAAATCTAATATATTTTACCGACTATACGGTTTGTGGCTTTAATCAGCGCCTTCCTTCCTCAACTCAATTGCTGACATTTCCATTATGTCTTTATTGAAATCCACTATCAGATGAATTCAAAACGATTTACGACAGAAAATTCATAATCATACATTTAAATTGTGAATTTCAATGCTGAAGTATTCCTCAAATTTCATACATGTGAATATGTGTATCTTTATAATCAATAAATCATACATTGGTGTTTTCATTCACATGTCCAAAAACATTTAGTATAAGAAGTCAATCTTTGTCGTAGTCATTATTAATATTTGTTAATTCATTTTAAATCTCTTCTTCTCCCTTGACAGTAGTCGTTCACCGATTGAATCATCAAATGATCACATATGTTCTAAATTTATTTTGAAAGCATGAATCATGTGCCATCTCTACGAATTGATAATTCAATCATTATATATTTAGTGGAGCAGCTTTATATTGTTACGTGTTTCTTATTGTAATTGATCGGTATTTTGTATTGTTCAATGTTGGCATTTATTATTTCAGTGTATGCAGGGTGTTTTCGTCGGCCCAACAGCTCGGTGACGGTGATCCAGTATGAGGCCTACTTGTCTGTGCAGCTGTGTGTGGAAATCTGTCGTGGTATAGGCTATGACTACGCCCTGCTTCAGGACACTCGCTGTCTTTGCGACAAAACGCTTCCGATTGAAAAATACGATTCGGGATGCGCGGAATTTTGCGGAAGCATTCAGCCATGTGGGTCGAAGTCCAATGATGCTGTATCTGTCTATAACATATGTATGTCATTCTTAAATAACTTATCTAATAACGAATTTGTATAATCCAGTACCTACTTTTAAGAATTGACTATTATTAAATTTCCATTTCGGCAAATATTGTTGTATTCAGTATTAATGTTGTGCTTAATATGAATGGTTTTGCTGCAATACAATGGTTGTACTCCAAAAGAACCATTATACTTAAAATGAAATATGGTACTCTGTATTAAAAATGAACTATTGTACTCCAAAAGAGATCATGTGCGTTACCTAAATTATTCTTAAAATGAATGATATGGTACTACAAATAAATAATGAACGTTTTACTTCAGATGAGATATTACTATTCAGATGGAGTATTATACTTCAAATAGTAATGGCACCTTGACCTAATAATATGATAATATTTATGTTTGAATGGGACTTGCATTTCTGATGAACTTTCCCCATTTTAACAAGGTCTCAATGTATACACCAACGCTATCTAATAATACCATCATATTGTTTAATATTTAAACATGTGTAAAACCTTAGGTAAATCAAGAAGACTTCTGAAATGAGTAAGCTAAAGGTAAAATTTACGCCAGCACTTGATGTTCCCAAGAGCATTCTTTGCCATGGTACAAAATCATGATGTAATGTATTTAAGTGTAATTAATTTTTATAGTCTGAGCATATATCATACTCATTTTTATTGATGTCCTTGCCAATTTTTTTTTATCAGGGTTGTACCCATCCTACGACACATGTACTTCTTTATACGACCAAGGGATAATCCGGTCAGGGATGTACCTTATAGGCGGCGTCAATACAACGTGTAACTTCTACGGTATAAACAATGTTCATAATTCCTGTAATGAAAATGAGAATTCATTTGTTTTGAAACCATTGTTTGCTTTGCTTTTTTTAAGAATCAATATGAATGATATGATTTATATTAAATGTCACTAAAATGAAATTCAGCTAATATTCATTATAGCCATACATTTTAATAAACACTTTTTTCATCGAAAAACGCTATTTAGTAAAGATGATCAAAGATTACTGTCGATTAAATGCCTATGCAGTCCTTTTTTATGCTGATACTACACTGTCTTGTTCTCAGCGGATCATTGTCTGTATGAAACGTTAACACCTAAAACTTTATCAGCTCAAACCATCTTTAAAGTAAATACTTCGAGCTCCATGTTGTGTCAACTCATTGTCTCCAAGACCGTGACCCAAGCCCCCATTTTCCCTTTTTCAAGATACGACCTATCCTAATCCATCACAACTAGCATCAGTCTCAATTATATACGTGCTCGCCATGTCAAGTTGTTCCATTACTTGTTTCAACTGTTCATTCAATTCCTTAAATGGTTACTGTACATATCTGCGATGTTTAGTCGTGTTTTCCTTCTGTTTCCCTTGCTGAAGTATAAACTGTGTTTCAAAAGATATGTTGACTTTGACGAAAATTATTTCACATTTAAGCATTGAGGTTGCGTTGATGCAAAGATTAATTTCACTTTACCAAATGCAAATAACCGTAGGATAGTTAAATAGGTCGTTTGCATTCAACTATCTAATGCCTGCTGCTTTTTTGTTGTGTAACTGTACATAACAGGATTACATCAAAACGTCTATTTATAATTTACAGACAACTCTTCATGTCCAACGAACGAATGGATTGGATACAGAAACAAATGTTACATGTTTATTGAGGAGGAACTAAATCAAGACGATTTGTACACCCGCTGTGCCTCGCTAGGGGGTCATTTACTGACTGTCACTGATGAGTCTGAACATAACTTCCTACGTATGGTTTTAAAAGGTAACGCTTTCTTATACACTGTTATCTAGGTACAGTTACGTTGATATAATTCAGTCGTCACTTTACTAGTCCAAATGTTGCTTCATTGGAAGTCGAAAAGGCTATTTAAGCTTTGCATGTTCAAAAAAAGGTCTTCTTCCCTTTTATGATATTTGGCATATAATTAATTAAATAAATATCATTGTGCCAACATGAATCAATATTTGTTGCACGTACCTCAGTGTTAGTTGTATGATCCATAGGTACACTATGTGCCTACGTTTTTAATTAAACGGAGTATAATACATAGTGTCAAGACGCGATATATCCTAAAAGGGGCATTCTGTCAGAGGTAGATGTTGTATACATCATTAAAAGTTATGAAAGACGCCAACGTTTGTATTTTCAAGGAAATCCAAAGTATGCTTACACTAAAATACGACTTGGCTTGGTGGACCAGTTTGGTTTGGGTATCACCACGTGGGCCACTGGGGCACTTCCAAGCTACTTCCCACGCCCATTTCCGTCGTCAACCCTCACATCCGTTGTCATGAAGTTAAGTTCAAAATCGGACTATGGTTTCATCATGGACGACAAATCCGCAACGACGTATAGCTTCTGTGAACTCCAAACGCGTGAGTCCTACTTATTGTTGTATTATGTGACATCTGTTCCTAGAAATAAATAGTCATACATTATTCCTGATGTCCTTCATCCAATGTTCACAATATCGTGCCGTTTTGTTTGTGAAATTAAAAGTATCGCAATGGATCTCCTTGTAAAACATTACTAACACTAAACGGTTATATGTAGAAGTTTAATGCTTTATCTGATTGGATGGCCCGTTTTTTAATATCGTCATTTTCATTATTCCGTCATAAAAGTAGCATTTGATTTTATCAATTGAAATAAAAACAATCAAGTTTATATATTGCATTCAAATCAAGTTAAAAGAATTCAATGTATTCTGATTTATTTTATTCATGTTCTTTATACTACTATACCATGAGTATATGTACTTTCAGAACATTTGGGCTGTTTTAGTGTACCAGTCACTATTAACGCAACCATGTCAGCTTACAATAATATGGAGTTGACCCAGTGTAAGCAGATATGTATGGGCTCCACTTCGCTACAAGGATTCGCTCTTATCCAGCATTCGTCATGTTACTGTACTGAAACCCTGCAGGGACTCACACCAGTTAACGGCTCCTCTTGTCAGGTTACCTGTCCAGGTAATGCCTTACAGGTGTGCGGAGGAAATGACGTTGTCAACGCCTATAAACTAGGTGAGATTAACACTGTATGTTTGTTGTACCGTTCTTAGATGTGCATATAATAAATAATAATAATAATATACAACATTTGATATAGCTAACATAGGCCTCTCTAAAGCGCTTTACAGTACATAGATATACCTTATCAAGCGCTAACTTCTAGTCCAATGCGACCTGGCTAATATCTCCCTATGTGTGTATGCCTGTGTGTGTGCTGGAGATGTATTGTGTTATGTTTGTAGATGGACCGTGCTTCCAACGGTATCATTTATAGTGCCACCTCACTTGAAAGCTACAGCACAGATACCGCAACACCCACCCCAGACCATTTTATACTCAACCTGGGTTGTTGGAGTTGTGTAGGCAGGAGAAAAACACTTTCTCTTATATTCCATGCGTACGGCGATTTCGGGGATCGAACCCCGGCCGCCTGCTTGGAAGGCCGGAGTGTATTCCACTCGACCAATCCGCTCAGAAATGGTCTTAGCCGTGATATTATGGATTCATATTAATATCTGTATATATCTCGATATTTATTCAATATAATCCATGTTTCGAAATATTACAAAGACAGAAAAGAAAACAATATATGCAAACCTGAAATATTTGGGAAAAGTCTTATAACTAAATAGTATATGTATGACTTGTATGCAATTGTATGCAATCTCTTTTGTAATCAGATAAATCAATTCTAAACTGTGGTTTGTATAATAGATTTCACATTTTTTTCAGATATGCTAATATTTGCAAATATTGTGCGATGTTAAGATGTGGTACAAAAAAAGTCTGGTAATTCCAAAAAATTACGACGAAACAGTTGCTTTTTCTAACAACTGAATCATTGTTGTGGTGATCATTTGATCAGAGTACTATATAAACAACTTGTTGACCGCAGTTTCAAACCAAACTGTGTTTATCAATCTGAAAACGAGTGTACCAAAGTTAACAAGAATGTTAATGCTCAAACCATGGTAAAATTAATAATTTCAGATACCAAAGACGTGGTCAGCTCTTGTTCCAGTCTGTACAGGGCTGGTGTGTGGCATAAGGGTATCTATTTGATAGGAAATTCAACACAAGCATGCGGCAGCCACTTATTTGGTAAGTGTGAACATCGGGTTGGAAACGGTGAGACTGGTATCATGGTTTTCTCCCCCTTATTTATTTGAATTATAGTATTATTCATTGTCTTGTTATTAAGGTTTTCGATTTTTTTGCACCATGCTACAAAAATGCGCTTTCGGCAATTTTCAAAATTATATCTTGTGAAAATAATTCATTCACCTTTTACCATCGGCGGAATGGTTAGAGTGTTTCCCTGATATTACCTACTATACAGATATGTGTAATTTAAATCAGTATCTGTTATCTCAGCGTGATTTTGATATGTTGAAGGGTGATTATCTTAAGACTGGGATATAATAGTTTTATCACATTATATCCTTTACAATACTTTCGATGACAATTACTACACTTCATTTATTCCTATCTTCAAGTATGAGTGACAACAACTTATTACATGGAATTTAAACGGTCTGAAGCTATACATTGAAGCAACCACCTCTATTATAAGAATCACGATATTGAGCTATCACTCGTAAAAGCGATACAACACAAAGTTGCAACTTTGGCCATTTCCATATAATTACGAAATAAAGATATACTTTTGTATTAAATAATTTAAAAAAAAAATGGGTAACAGTGCTGTTTTCGACCGTGACATTATACCGAAAACAAGACAAGACAATATTGTTCCCATCTTAATTAGGGTTGAGTTGAAGACTTCAAATTTGTATAAACTTACAGTGCAATGAGTTAAGATATTGAACCGCCTTCCAATTGTTGTTTTTATCTATATCTTTATATATTTTGCCTAGAATGAATTTCATTAAAAGAACAGTTGTTTATGGTCTTAAAAACCGATTCTGAGAAGTTTTTGGATGAAAACTTTCTTATTTCCAAAAAATGTGCTAGGATATTGAGTTTGCGGTTTTCATTCTACCTCAAAAATTACAATATAACATGGCTGTAAAAATGTTCCGGATTTTGTTTGTTTTTTCTTATACTACTGATTTACCCGCAGACAACACCGAATGTCCCGAGAGTTGGTACGGCAAGGACGGGACTTGTTATAAATTTGCTTCATCGGTGGCAATGGAGTATGCAGCTGCAGAAACTTCATGCTTACAAAATGGTGGATATCTGTTTTATCCTGGAGCATATGATGCTCGTCTATTATTCATGGAAATACTGCCCTATATTAACAACAACGTTGATGGATTCTGGACCTCTGTGAAGGATGTACTGTTGACTTCTCACACGAGAGCCGGGGACGGATGGATGATTACGAACAGCTCTGTAGTCGATGAAAACATTTACACTGTTTACAACCTGACCACTGGATCACTTATCGAACACTCCAATGGGACATTCGGAGTAATATGTGAAAAATCAGCAGGTATGTGTAGAATATATGTATATAAGGTAAAAAAAGTGTGGAAAAATCACTGAAATCTTGTTGTGTTGATTATGATACGTTTTTGTTTTACATTTAATACTATTTTAAGGGTATTTATTTAATAATGTTATAGGGTTTGAGTGCACATGACGGTTTTGTTGACACTTCCGTATCCGTTTGTCTTTTTTCTTGTAATAGTTAGATATCATAAGAATATTACTGAATAATAAAGAAAACAGAATACTTCAAATAAATATATTCTTGAGAACAGACTTATTCTATTGGATATATACGATACATGTACTATCTACTGGCTATAATTAAAGCCAAAATACAGTAATATTGTTCCAGTTAACTAATGTATAGTTTAATAGATGATCATAGAACGCTAACACGTTCCGTGACACTGACGGCAGAACGTATAAGAAAACGTGTGCAAATATTTCCTTGTGTATTGATGAATTCTTCTAAGCAACATTTTTGTAAGTTAATTGCTTGCTACCTTCGTCTTTTTTTGTAATTTCCTTATGCTCAAATTTAATTTATACCAGACAACTTTTTCAAAATCGGCATTTCGAGTTATTTCTTAAAACAGATATCAAACTAGAAAGGGTCGTTAGTGAGCTGTAGAACATGACATGACATGTCTTTTGACTGCTACTCATAACATTGTGAGGGAATCTCTTTACATTATGCAATATTCCATACTAACTAATGCGTATTACGTAGTTTAAACACATTATTATCCGACAACAGTTAATTCATTTTATACATGAAACATATACGGAATCGATGGTTCTTGAGAAGAAATACAACACAAGGTTAAAAGTAATTTCAAATTATCTCTGTTTAGGCTACGTCGGATGCAAAAAGAATGATACCAAGACCACCGCGATCCTGTCCCCGTATGTCCGAGATGACATGAGCGCCACGCAATGTATACAGTATTGCATGGCCTACCAAGCGGTATATAGCACCTTGCAGAATAAAGAGTGTAGCTGTTATAATGCCACAGCCGTGTTTGAGACGTCCGACACTGCATGTGAACCATGCCCTGGATACAGTGCCCAACCCTGTGGATCCTCATCAACGGCAGCATTGTCGGTCTATAAACTTTGTAAGTACCGTCAAATCATTCAGCTAAATTCAGGTTAATGTTGGGTAAGCTAAGTACCCTATCCAAACAATAACGGCATTAAAAGTAGAGCTTACGTTACGTTAAAGGGTGCAACGTTTAAATTATTGTATTCGAAAGGAAAGTATAACGGTTACTTTATATCCAAATATTCATTCTAATTAAATTTTATATTTTGATCCGATTCTGTCCTAGAGTGTTAATATTTTAATGTTTTCGTTCTCATTATATTTTACAGCGAAAAATGTATATGAAGACAAATGTTATGCACTGTACAGTACATGGTTAAATACCATAGCACTATAAAAAGTGTGTATCATGTAAACATATCCACGTCGGAAGTAATGGAATATCATAAATCTATCCTAGGTTATTTCTAAACATTTCCTTCAGGTTGGTAAATATGGATTATAAAAAGATTCTTGCAACACAACCAATAAGTGTTTCTATGTGACGTTTCGATGACTAGTACGGTATGTACTCTGTCACCTTTATCAGACAAATGACCAGTAAAGCTTATGTACACAAAGGTGTTATATGTGTATGAGTATCCACAAAAGGAGTGCATCACGTGTCCACCGATAAAAACCGATATTGACTTGTCTCCAAACAACGCATCGTCCCGCTTCATACACAGCGATTATTGCATGTTATACAGTAGGTAAATAACATTAATATTGTGTAACTAACTTCGTGACTTCATTTTTACTTATCATTTGTATGCTAATGTCTAACCTATTGCTTCACTAGCACACTACGCCTCCAACCTGGCTTCTAGTTGTGTCCAGCTGTTTGATTTTGGTGTCCATATGTATGGCCATTTCATGATTCAGCCCCAGGATAATGATCCGATCGTATTGGCGTGCTTCCAAGAAGGTTCGTTGTAATCTGTGCATGATACATAATATTGTATTTCACACAAACAGTAGTCAGATGGCCTTATTTTTTTTATCGAATAAGCATCTATATACGTTTTTATTGCCGACACCATTACATCATGTTGGAGATTTAAGTGTTTACAATAATTGTTTTAAAGATCAAGAGAGAGAGAGAGAGTGTGTGATTACTTGTGGTTACCCTTTTCTCTTCCTGGTGTTACGTTTTTTAAAGAATCTATAGGTTATGATTTGTGTTTGAAATGCAAACCACCTCCAGCTGAAAGATTAACCAATGGCATTTACTACAGTTGTACATGTTATTTTCCAGTATGAGAAAACATACAGTGATAAACTAGTGGTATTGTTGCTAGTGACACGACCATGTTTTGTTCCTTTATGCTAACAGTGTAATAAACATGTATTAATTTCTATTTCACTTTGCAGAATTCAGTATCATAGTGGTTCCAAAAGCTTCGATAACGGCCAGCTCTTCCAGATCTCAGCACGTTCCTGCTTTGTCGAGGTACTTTAACTTTGGATTTGAATTTAATTGAACTCTATACTTATTTTCCAACAATGTCAAAACAAACTTATCAATTTATATTAATTAATTTTGTTGGCCCTGATGGAAGCGCGCAGGGGTCTTAATAGGGGGAACGGAATACCGGGATAAAACGCACTGGATCAGGTAATCTTTTTCTTTCCACGTTCATTAGGGGAACCGAATCTGTTGCAATTATGTCTTTGGCCTGTATACATGTAATCTGTCCGGATTTCATATTCATGTAGTATAAAAATAATTCCCATTTTCAATAATACGACACTTTTACTTTTACATTGTATCACTTATTACTTATTGTCTTTGTTAGACTGATAATATTTCATAAAAGAAGAAGTCATTTCATTTAGTTGCAATAGAAACCACATCGGTAACAATACATTTAACCCATATATAGGCAGGGCATCAGCAGCATATATTAAAGGGGCTTCGATAGCAGTTGATTTTATCCATTGTTATGAGTGACCTTTTCTCTTTATGTTAAACTCTCCGAAAGAATAAGGTTTTGACCTCATATTCTACGTCTAAATGACGTCAATATATCTCATTTGATGCACAACATTTTAGCAGGAATGTCTTTCAAATGAATACATGTGGGGAATATTGAAATACAATATTAGACAGAAAGTAAAATATGAAAGAAAGAAAAACTTAAAACACACACATGTGATACATTCTATAAAATTGTTCACCAAGATTGATACAGTATGCAAGAAATGCATTACACTGCATCATGCAACTGTAAGTGTAATTTTGAAAAGATTTTTATTCGTTCCTGTAGTTTTTCTATAAACAATGCATAATTTGCGAAGGAAATGTATGGTGGCATATTTCTGCCATCCACTTGCGACTTACGAGTTACGTATGTCGACATAATTATTGAAAGATGTCGACATAATCTGAGAATATGTCGACATAATCTGAGAAGATGTCGACATAACTGTTAAATTATGTCGACATATTATCACATTTGCCGAGATAATTTTGCCGAGATAATTATCTCGTAAGTGGGTAACTCGGCTTTTTATCGT
>NW_018480059.1:750079-764392 GCF_002113885.1 Mizuhopecten yessoensis | reverse complement strand
AAGTCGATGTCACACCCGAGCATTAACACGATAAAAAGCCGAGTTACCCACTTACGAGATAATTATCTCGGCAAAATTATCTCGGCAAATGTGATAATATGTCGACATAATTTAACAGTTATGTCGACATCTTCTCAGATTATGTCGACATATTCTCAGATTATGTCGACATCTTTCAATAATTATGTCGACATACGTAACTCGTAAGTCGCAAGTGGATGGCAGAAATATGCCACCATAGATTTCAGATGAACATGCACTTTAGTTAGTTCACGCATTCGTTGTTCAAATGAAATGATTGAATGTAGTATATAGAAATATATTGTATTTGCTATAATACTGTATATAATACAAAACAACACATATGCTATTAGTGTATGCCGTGTCATTTCAGTTTTACACAAGCGGTGATTACCTCTGATTCCGCATGGATTCCCGATGATAGCGGTGATCCGAGTCCGTGGTTACAGCTGGACCTACCGTACGACTACCTCGTGACAGGGATGCTCACTCTAGGTTCGATATACCATACTATTAATTCTTAATCTGAAGTGCTATAAAATACGATAATTACTAGTGACAGTTTTGGTGACAGAAACCATGGGTAATCTATTTATATATGTTTATATTTTTGTCGGATGACAGAGCCCCTCTTTTACCTCTTAAAGTGTTAACCTGGTAAGGCATAATTGCATAATCCTATAGCTTGGAAAGTTTTGCATGACAAATATTCTGCATGATTGTTTATTATATGTTTTATAGCAAGTTTCCCACTTATAAAAGTATAGGATTTCGACCACGTCCTTTCCTGTCATATAAACTACGACCGTTATGATAACTAATAAGCATTCCAAAGTTAACATTTATCACAAATACAAAAAGACTCTGAATTAATCAATAAAAACATTATTTATACAGTTGTGTGACTGCACAACGCACCAGAAATAGCGTGCGCACATCGTTCACACACCGTCCGCACATCGTCCACACATGGTGCGCACAACTGTGCGATTGAACAATCGTTCGCCCCGTTGTGCGCTTCTCTCCGCACAACTGTGCGATTGGGAACAATTTGTAGATCAATATTACGGAATGAAAAAAATACGGAAAGCTCGTATGCAATAATGAAAACTGTATACATTACTGTAATTTCCCAGCACAGTCATGAAGATTATGTACAGTTTTACAATGCGTGTAACACAGCATTACAGTGACCATTGAATGGGTTTGGCTCCAGGGTAACAGAACAGGTAAATAACAATTTGATGAGTGATCGGAGTTTTACCTAGCCTGTACCTGACTCAAAGAGCTGATATGCGATACCATACGTGTAGTATTTGTTATTTGCATTCGGTTTGCCTATAGCTCGCCTTCACCTGGGTTGTCACACCTTTGGCCCTACCCGACGTAATAAGTAAGCGCCCCGGGCGGGGAAAACTACGGTTCAGGCACGTATACAAAGTGGCTATGTTTACCTGTATACTGGACTGTGTTGTAATTTCATGTGTCGATTAAGGTCGTTAAAAAAATACCGAAAACACAATTTCTAATTTTAAGAAAATATAGACATAAATAAAAGCTTATAGATGTAGGTAGAATATAAAAACTTACATAAAAATCAATTTTATTTGTTTACACACGAAACCGTATATATTCTTAAGGCATTCCTCAATTTACACCAACCACGATTGTTATCGCACTTCGTTCGTCCATCGTGCACACAAATGTGCGCAAGCAATGATCGTCCAACTTTTTATCGTTCGCACATCGTGCACATATCGTTCACACACCGCACATCTTGTAACGTTGTGCGACCCACAACTGTACTTATATTGTATAAATTGTTCATTTGACGATAACTGCTTCTAGAAACTTTGTTGTACAAGTTTTTGGGTAGCACCCTATCAATCACAACAACAAGTTTCTGGTAAGCACCCTATCAATCAACACAAGTTTTTGGGTCGCACCCTATCAATCACAACAACAAGTTTCTGGTAAGCACCCTATCAATCAACACAACAAGTTTTTGGGTAGCACCCTATCAATCAACACAACAAGTTTCTGGGTAGCACCCTATTAATCAACACAACAAGTGTCTGGGTAGCACCCTATCAATCACCACAAGTTTTTGGGTAGCACCCTATCGATCAACACACCAAGTTTTTGGGTAGCACCCTATCAATCAACGCACCAAGTTTATTGGGTAGCACCCTATCAATCACAACAACAAGTTTCTGGTAAGCACCCTAACAATCAACACAACAAGTTTTTGGGTAGCACCCTATCAATCAACGCACCAAGTTTTTGGGTAGCATCCTATCAATCACCACACCAAGTTTTTGGGTAGCACCCTACCAATTACCACAACAACTTTTTGGGTAGCATTCTATCAATCACCACAACAAGATTTTGGGTAGCACCCTATCAATCAACACAACAAGTTTCTGGATCGCGGCCTATCAATCAACATAACAGATTTCTGGGTAGCACCCTATCAATCAACACAACAGGTTTTTGGGTAGCACCCTACCAATCACCACAACAAGTTTAATGTCACTTTGTATTGGAGCACAATGACTATACATAATGGGCCATATATTAACCCAAAAGTATCCTACTACATTTTCCCATGCATATTATCCCTTGAATGTGAGTGAGGATGTCACGGAATAAATATTGTTACATTTATATTTTTTCAAGTGATGCTTTGCATCCATGGCTGTTATAATTTCAATTTCGTCAGTATCTATCGATGCGATAAGAATTGTTTTGAACAAATTTGATTTCTTGATATCACACGCCTGCTAAATCTGCTAAATATATTTTGAAACTTATTATCCAACCGGTGTGGAGTCATCCCACAGTTGTACTATTTTCTTTCTAACAGTTGCGATTACTATAATGTAATAATAATTTTATATACAAAACTTTGAAAAATACCAAGCATGTGTTATCCATTTGATTTAAATCCGTTGATTGTTTGTCTGCGACGAAATTTCAAATATATTTATAAAGTATGATATTCATTTGAGGAACTCAAATCATATTCTCCCCAGGACGTCCTGATGCTGCGAACGAGCAATGGTCGAAGACACTAGAGGTCAGATACAAAAGTACGGTCGACTCGTCCTGGAAATCCATTGGTTCGGTAAGGTAGTACATGTATATTAATTATTATAAAATTACTGCAAGGATGAAAACAATACACGTCAGTCAAATGCCAACACGGGAATACTTATAACCACTCTGATACTTTGTTTTATCACATAATGTACTGTGTTATCCAGTGAATAAACCCGTGTCATATTTTTTTGGCGTATGAACCCATGTAATATGACCTGTCAGCCCTGTGACTGGTTATAAGTTTCAATTGTGACGTCACGCCTAGGACAAGTACATGACGAAACAGACTTACGCACTTGCGTCAAAATGGCGGCCTTTTACATTTCAAAATTGCATGAAAATTGTCGTTTTACACGAATAAATGCCATAAATCTTGATTATGTGATAAAAATTATCTTATACTCGTTTTATTTCATATGAAATTTATGAAATTCGTCACGAATTTTTCATTTTCGCTCGCAAGAGGCTCGCTAAATTGAAAAATTCTTAGACTCGTCTCTAAAATCTCATAAGGAAATGGAAACTCATGTAAGGTCCTATATGTTTTAAAATGTATGAAATATGGAAATGTAACAAGAAGGAACTACATTTGTACATGTTAGCTCAGTAGCGTTCAGTTACATTCGGGATGTGGTAAAAATAAAAGGAATCAATATACGTCATGTATCGTTTAAAACATTTGAAAATATACTTTTTGACCATATTAAAAACAATACAAAAAATAAATGGCGTTCCCACTCCCTTCAAAACCCAAAGTTGATTCATCTTGAGTGATTAAAACCAAAAGTGATAACTTTATTATTTACTGGCAGATTTCGTTATAAGTGTATACACATGTAGTACTATTTATTTTATCAAAATCCAGTCATATTTCATTATGATATTGTGCGGATATTGCTTTACTTCAAATTTAGCCTTGGTATCTCTATATCGTTAATGCTTTTATGGTTTAATCAAAACTAAACGATAATTAAGCAAGTGATGTTACGGAATGAAGAGTGTAAATGGACACTCCAAATACCATAAAACGTCCCGTTAAAGATTTTTAAAAATCAAAATTAAACTAAATTTATTTTACAACATTTGTCAAACATGTTCTATCAAGTAATAAATCAGTCATGTTGGCCCGGACGTTGGTGCGCATAGGGTCTAAATATAGGAGTACCCGGAAAACACACATGGTCGGGAAGGTGACCATTTTCACGTCCAATCTGGGAATCGAACCTCGGGATCTTGATGGACGACGAGTGCTTTATCCATTGCGCCAACCGAATACCCAATGAAGTTTTTAACGGGCGAATTAAAACGATTCATCCTTTCATTAGTCATTCGTTATAAGCCGTTAGGTTAATTTGTACATCGGCAATCCCCTAATGAATTGATTAGGAGATATGCAACAAGATTCGTTAGACAAAACAGAGAAACACGGGAGATAACTATCATTTGCGCATTTACGACAGACAAATGCGTTTTAGGGGACAGATTGGAGAAATTGACACTATTGTCCCATTATTCCACCTTTACTAATGAAGTGTCGAAGGCCAATTACAAATCAATAAAACCATATTACGTCAATCATTAAGGACCCTCTTTCACTTTATTACGGGTATTTAGGATGTGGTAGGTTGTATGCTAGTTCAAACATTAAGGTCAATTTGCTAAAATTACAAACAAACAAACCAAGGCAAGATATATGTAAAGGACGAAACATTAAAACACTCAAACATCTTCTATATTGTCAATTATTTTGAAGCAGATAGCATTTATTCCCGTTGCACATTTTATAGCTGTATAGTTTGCAATACATTGGCAATTATTAATCATTCTAATTGTACCTGTATTCCTTGCAGTTTCCAGGAAATACGGACAGATCAAGTCTCCTCATCACACTGTTTCCTAGTCCGTTTGTCTCCAAATCCGTCCGCCTCTATCCAGATGGTGCAAAAATCGCTCTCAGGGTGGCACTGTTGGGATCGCTGATGGCTCATGTTGATTGTATGTGTTACACCGGTCATTGGTCTTTACAAAAAAAAAGAGTCAATGACTTACCAAGATTATATACACTATTCAGTATAAAAGTTTAGGGGCCAGACCACCAAAAAAATCTCAAATGTAATTCTTTGCTTATTAGGTATGCCCAATTAGATACTGAGCTAACCAGCTAACGTTATGAAAATATTAGGCTATACAGAGATTTCTAGATAGCAAATTACATGATTAGTGGTACCGTAGGATGCACCGGACTAGCCAGAGGTGCCTAGTATTTTATTTCTGTGTGGTCCTCGAAACAGTTTAGATCTTATCATTTATGAAGACAGGGAGTTTGAGAGACAAAGCCTCAAAAGAGTAAGGGATTGAAAAAAGGCGCAGACACAAATGATAGCAATAGGAGTAGCTTATCTTTATATTCAGAAGACACGGAAGCCCCCGATCCACTATTTTGCAGGGTCCTCATAAGTTTTCTCTTGTGATGATAGTACTGAGAAGCAGGGTATGATGCCCAAGGAGACATCGACGGGCTAGTTAGAGGTTCAATGATAAGCAATCGATAAACCAGTGGTTACTAGAAACACCGACAATATAAAGTATACAAGAAATCCCGAGTCATGCAATGAGAGGCAACATAGATTTGTTAATCTTCAGCAGAAAGAAGTACGGACCACGTCAGGTTGTATACAATAAAACTTCGATATGTTGTAAAATTATATCCAATAGCAACTCATTATGTTGTCAAGATTATAATTATGCAGTTATTATATCAGATTTAACCCTGACATCACCTGTTCCTTAGTATAACTATTTTCTTGGAATTCTGAATTCAATATCATTTGCTCCACTTTACTATATCGATACATATGTATTTTATTCTACATTTCATTTCATGAGAAGACAGTAGTATGTATATGGGATGTTACCCCGTCTTCAACACAACCAGTTCAGCGTACGTCCAGCATCACACCCCTATAATGTCTGAAGCGGATTGTAGAACAACATGTAGTAATACGGTTCCTTTGTTTAGTTACAGTAAGTACTGCTTGTTTCAAAACGCTTCATAAGGTGGATGTTATTCTCAGTAGCGACTTAACAGATAAGGGATTGTCAAATATACACAGAAAAAATACCTACAGATACCTAACTATATAGCTAAGAAAATAATACGCTAGTAATGCAAAGAATACCAATGTTACAACGATTCTTGTATACATGTAGTACATTTTGGCACATGCTAATGCTTATTTATAATTATTTACAATTCATCATTGTCTTGTTTTTTGTCTAGATGCTATAACGTTTAGATGCAGTTGTCATGCAAAGTTAGGTGGCAGACTGGCCCAAGAAGACTGCGATAACTCAACGAAAGTCTACAGACTCTATGGTAAATGAATATTCTGAGCTAAGTGCAACAACGAATCACATTTCAATACTATCGATAATTGAGCTGAATTGGTACATTTACTTTACCTGTAACTTAACTTTATTTATTTAGTTGAATTATTTCATCAGCCTATAACAAATAGGTTCGCGAGATATCTGTTAGTGTATGAAACATGAAAAAACTTTGCGATGAGTTTTTTCCGTGATTACTATTTCTATAACATAGTACAGCGTGTATACTACCTGCGCATATAAACCTTTGAAACTTACTCAACTTTATCCATTTCGAAATTTATTAAGAAATACTGGATATTCCTTGAACACAGATAGAAGATAATTTCAGCAAAGAAGATAATATATCGTTAACACATAGACATTCTGTGCAGAGGTAAAATGTCAGCCACCAGACGCCGTAGAAGGAAGCGTCAACGAGACGACGTTTGTGCATGTGTCGGGCCTGTTCACTGTGTCGTCCACGGTACAGTACACCTGTGACACTGGTCACGAGTTCTACATGGATAACACCAACAACAGGACCATTACCTGTGGGGACGACTACCTATGGCAAGGCGTGTTAGGCGACTACTGCAGGAGTGAGTGCATTTTATCAAATACATGTTATATGCAACTTAAATTAGTCCGATAACTTTACTCTCTGAAACACTTCACCGCAACACATTCACTTTTTTCCAGTGCTTTTTCGCGGTCAACTATGAATTAATTTATCAAACACCGCAGACAAAAAAGGTTATGTATTTATCAGTTAGTTACTCCCTTCTTTAACCGATATGTTTGCTTTACTCGGATCAAGCTAAAGTTGTGTGTTCTTCTGAAAAACAGATATCAAGACTCAGAAAACTATTTTTGCAATTTCAATGCGTGTATTACACGAGTGAGTTTGACAAATAGGCATCCAATTATCAATGTTATTCACCAAGAAACCGGAAATATTCTGTTTACTAAGTCCGGTTGTCCGTTAACATATAGTGTGTCTACCACCAACACATGTTGCTACAAGCAATGCTATTTATATAAGTGAGCAAGGTCAAAGTAATAAAAAAATAATATACAACATTTGATAAAGCGCCATATCTAGCTAACATAAGCCACTCTAAAGCGCTTTACAGTACAGATATATACAATAAATATAATGAGCATATGCATTAATCAATACAGTTTTTGAGGAATTCGCAGGAGCTGCCTTATCATGCGCTAACTACTAGTCCTATGCCACCTGGCTAATATTTCCCTATGTGTGTTTGCCTGTGTGGCAAGAGAAAAACACTTTCTCTTAATATCCATACGTATGAAGACTTCGGGGATCGAACACCAGCCGCCTACGTGAAAGGCTGCAGTGTTAACCACTCGACCGATCCGCCCAAAACGCCAGCGCTATACTGGCGTCACACGAAGCCCTAAACCCGACTTCCCGAGTAGTAGTCGGTTTCGCGTGAAAACATTGTCTTTTTCCACCCGTGGAAAACATTTACTTTATAGTCAATGTAAATATATACTTCACAGGTGAAAAGTGTATAAAAGCAAAATATAAAATATATTGAGGCGTATTTAACCGAACTAAAATGTCCCAAGGCTAATTCTCCGAGATTTACCCCTTTTTTGTGGTCACAACTACCGTTTTTGAGTAATGTCATGGTTCATCAATTGGATACTTAAGTTGTGCTGCTCTATCTTTTGAAATTATAAGAAATAGGGATTTTGTTCACCTTCCTTTCCGTTTCAACAGTAGTTGCATTGCCACATTTTATGGCCCCTAACATCATCGATGATTTGTAGAAGGGCAAAACTGCTGTATGGTGCAGCACAAGTCATCTGTCAAACTGTTTCTATTACAAATCTTAGAGGTACAACCACATGTTGTTTACGTTCATCTCTCTTAACAAAGAGATAGGTTCAACTTGCTAAAACAGCTATTTATCTCATTCTGTTTTGTCAGAAACAGATAATTAACAGAAGCAAATCAACCAAATCAAGAAATATATAATCATTAGAAACAGTGTTCGCCTACGATTCCAGAATTCTCTCCTTTTTACCTGTTTAAGGTTTTTGTGTCACCATGAAGGGCACGCGTTCTATATCATTCTCTTAGAGTATGATAGATATCCCAAAATCTCATACATGTATTAGGAACAATAAAATATGACGTCATAACAACTTTCCGCGGGAGGTATAGTGCAAAATATGCAAATCAGGAAGGATAGTATGTTCCAAAAGTTGATAAGCACTGTTTTGAAATATTTAATTAAAAACGAGGCAGAACAGAATTTTCCCCTACGGCATCTCAATATTCGGGTTAAATTCTTGAGGCTAGCATCAGGTAAGAAAATGAAGATTATTAACTCTGGAGTCAAGATATCTCTGTCATACCCTTAAGTACCTCCATTAGACAGATAAAACTGCAGTTCTGTTCAGGGAAAGATCAATAGATTCTTCCCCTACCTTGAGGTTGTAATAGAGAAATATCCTATCCGATGGGTGATGTTTTTGTTGTTTTACACGATGCTCTGCCGAAGGTTAGAAAACCAAAACAAATCCCCTCCAGGGTTGGGGATTTCTCTGTTACACCCTCAAGGTAGGGATGATTTTTCTCCCATCCTATTATTTCAATCACAACTCCACCGACAGTAGTCGGTCATATTTGTAAACAAAACACATGTGGGGTATGAATATCGTCATTCTATTTTGATGCTATCACTAGATTTTCAGGAAAATAATGCCTTCAAAGCGTGTTTTAACCACGTTTGTATTCGAGATGTGCGAAAAATAGACTGAAAATATCCACTGCTGTTGGAGATACTCTGCTTAGCCTCCGGCTAGAGATTTAATGATATTAGTAGTCTCATCCCTCGGGTAGCGTAGAGATTATGCTGTCTTACCACAAGGGTATAGAATGATTCTATTAGTCTCAAATGATAATTAAATGTCAAGGTGAAGGCCATATCGGTTTCGCATTATTAATGATGCTGCAATTTATTATTACGTAGTGTGTCAATTGGTTCGCACTTTAAAATGGCAGTGAAACAAATGAGTACCCACAACGAAACATTTTACGTCAAACGACACTATAATGATATAACTTATCTGCATGGTTGTAGTTATCAGTTGTCCGGACTTCCCCCTTTTCAATGGTACGGTCAGCACTTACAATAGTACCTACAATACTGAGGTAGTCTGCACGTGCAACGAGGGATTCAGGATGATGAGCGGTATGACACAAGAAGCAATCAAATGTCAGGCAGATAAAACATGGAATAGTACCATTCCTGTGTGTCAAGGTAAGACGTCGCTGTCTGTCAGATAAATATCGTACGACAGCGCAAAATATACCCGTCTATCAGAATAATATACTCGTTTAAAATAANGAGAAATTACAGATATATACACAGTGTACATTATCGTATATACAAGCTTTCCGTATTTTTGTCATTCCGTAATTTTGATCTTCAAATGATACCAAATCGCACAGTTGTGCGGAGAGAATCGCACAACGGGGCGAACGATTGCTAAATCGCACAGTTGTGCGCACCATGTGTGAACGATGTGCGGACGGTGTGTGAACGATGTATGCACGGTGAGCGCACGCTATTTTTGGTGCGTTGTGCGGTCCCACAACTGTACCAGTTTATCATAATAATATACCCGTCTATCAGAATAATATACCCGTCTATCAGAATAATATACCCGTTTGTCAGAATAATATACCCGTCTGACAGGGTTAAGCAGTCTGTTTGGTTTATATTCTTACAAAAATTATGAAACTATTCTACTTACATTAATCACTCGTGTTGGTCCGAACGTAAGCACGCATGGGTCTTAATGTGGGGGAAACCGGAGTACCCAGGGAAAACACCTATGGTCGGGCAGGTGACACAGTGCTTTTTCATGTCCGATCACAGAATCGAACCCCAGATATTGTAGATAGTCTGGATTATTTAATTGTCTATCTACTTATGGTTTGACAATTGTAATTTCTTGTTTTTAATAAGTTGGTATTGTGAAATTCCTAATGATGATTATGAATTAGTTAATGAACCAATGAACACACTTAATGAGCTAAATCTACACGAAGAGACCATCGTTGAAATAAAATTTTATCTTTAATTATATTCCTAGTGATAGACTGTGGAACGCCTTTAGTTGTTGCTAACACATTGTTGACGGATAACGTGCACACGTATGGGGCCAATGTCACCTACACGTGCGTCAATAGCATGCGCTTTGCCGCAGACACGTACAGCCAGACTTCACAGTGCGGACTTGACGGCGAATGGGAACCCTTCGCACTAGAATGCACAAGTACGTACATGATATCATAAAAACTCAGAAGTTAGCATGTTGGCTTTCTTAAGAGTAAGCAAAGAGTTTTGTAAAGTAATACATGTATAATATATACAAGAAAATAAGTCGTCTTGAGTTTGTGGTAAGACAAAATGTTATTACAAAGTATCCATTATTATTATGAAAGTGTCGCCAAAACGAGTTATGAAGGAATTGAACGACTTTCCTGTGCATGTCTTACACGACACAACATTGAAATTTTATCTTAAATTTTGTGTTAAAAATATTTCGGCCATAAAATATACGACAGTTAGCTGGCTTCAAAAATAAACAATGATTTCTTTTTTAAAATGCAAACGAGCTGTAGGTCCGACCGTTAGCCGGCCTCAGTAATAAATAATGATGTCTTTATTAAAATGCAAACGAGCTGTAAGTAAACTTTTGAGATTACGATTAGATTTGAAATATAGCTATATCATCGAAAACATGTTTGTAGAACCAAGAGACAAGAAGGTTACAATGTGCCTTTTGTAACTTTTAAAAATGAACAACGACAGTGAAATTACTACTTAATAGTAAGTCGAGAAACCAATTTGTCCCATACCACTTTGGTATACAGAGCTTGGTGTTTACGCCGAGGGTAAATTGTAATCGAATTAAATTGTAATATTATTTTTCATGCATCATGTCTCTGTGATACTTTTAATTTATTATTATTTTAAAGAAACGTTTTGAAACAACTATTCGTATTCAAATTGCACCTCAACAACGTCATGTAGGCGATTTGCAAGACATTAAAATATCTACATCACGTTGTTTTTCTTGAATTCTAAAGAGTATGATTTTAAAAGTATTTCCTTCGTTTAAATATCGTATAACTCAATACACACGAGGATTTACATTTTTAGGGCGGTACGTGGCACATTTAGGAATAATGAGTGTTTTTTTCACAGCCTACAAGTGCAGCGATCCCCCAACTATCCAGCAGGCGACAACTGTCCGAATCAACACAACTATTGCCATATACGCTTGTTTTGGACACCATTTCTTCTCCGATGGCAGTGCAGTTAAAAACATCACCTGCAACGACAGCTTTGTCTGGGAAGCCATACCCGAATGCATCTACGATGGTTAGCTATGTCTGTTTTATCATTCTGGTTTCACTGCGTTATGAATTTTTTGACACAAGTCCATTTGGGAAAAATCGACAAAAAATATAAACATAATGTTAATATTCGCATTAACGATACAAATTATATTTACATGTTTCTGGTGTTCAGAAGGGTTCCATACCAAGAAACCGGTATAAACACTATGAACCTGCACATAAGTGTTATGTTTACTTAATTTTAGAACAATGGCTGCCTGGACGTATACATCGTTTTCATATTTACTTCGCGTGCAAACAAGTAACATTCTCAATGACAAAGATATAATTCCAATAAAGATTTATGAGGGATGAACAAGTTAGTATTGAAGTGTAAAACCATTCTTTCGGAATCCATCCCCGACACCAGATGACCATGTCTTCTCTAGACACCAAGACCGACGGACACTGGTCGTACATATTTATTCTATCTACACTATTTAACGTATTACATCTTTTAATTATACTGCCCATATTTTGATAACTGAACATTTGCAGGCATGAACATTTCATCTCATATAATCAGACTAGAGCTGTTTTCATGACCATTACAAATAAAACAATTAAAGGCAATTAACTGCTAATTAACGAGATATTTTACTCTCTATTTGCAGATACTCTTGTCACCCAAAAGGGAGCCTCAATCACTTTCATCGACATGAAACTTCGCCAGACCGCATCGTCTGCCCTTGCGGTAGTACGGAGTGACAGTAACATTGACTGTGGGGACCAGTGTTTGAGAAACAGTCGCTGTAAGGCCTTTAACTACAACAATGCACAGACTGACGCCAACTGTATACTGTTCAGTCAAATGGCGGCAGGTGACGTTTTTGTATCAGCAGTAGATTGGTCCTATTTTGAATTATATGACGTCATGTACCTTCCTTAGAAATACGGTTAAGAAGAGCAAACACTTTCACCAGAACTTACACCTTCAACTGGATCACGATGAATAGAGTACTAGCGAATATGTGCTGTTATTTTTCTCTTTTATAGTTCATAGATGACAAATGACAACATGGAGATATCTGTTTTTGTTATGAGAGCTATAGTTTCTTCATCGTCAGACTAATCAAATGTATAGAACACAACTATAATGATTACAACCCTGAATTGAACCAACATGGTGTATGCACACAAGAATTAAAAAGAAAACTTATAATATTCAGATACTTCCCAAAACATTTTGAATGATTATGAAATCTGGTAATCAGAATTTTATTAACCCCGCCCTGTAGTTCGTATAACATCGAGCATAGGGAAAGTATGAAATTGACAGTAAGAGTGTCAGAAAAAAACAGTACATACCCGTCAGTGATCAACATTTCATTTCCAAAAAAAGGATGGTTGGGTTTATAAGAACAGGAGATGTCCATCGTTAGTAAACCAAAGTATATGTGTGTTTTTAAGACCAAGAGCTGTTCATCGTTTGCAATCTACTAATGTTTGTGCAATAGATGTAGTGTAATCCTATTACTATCAATAATTATGAGTTGGTGGTAAACGTTGATACTAACTTGATCCTACATATTTGATTATTAGAACACGGATCCTGCAAACAGAAGGAAACAATCCATCCAACTGGTAATGATGCTATATAAAATTATATATGTAAGCATATGATTCACCAGGCACCGATTTTCCCTGAACTTCCTTAAGGATTAAATACAGAAGGTTAGTCATGTACACACCATTTTGTACAGAGAACGCTCTTTGCTACACAGCTCAATGAGAGAAAAAAAATGTAAATACCATGTACATTGTAGTATTTATTTATATTGATAGTATCAATGTTTCTATGACAATAAAAGATTGGCCATGTTTCTGCCTTTCAGTTGTGACTGAAGACATTTCATTATGACCGCTCGGAGTTCAAATTGCAGTTGAACCGTGTTTGTCTGGATGCTTTGTTAAACATCAAAACACCAACAGTGTCTGGATCGATGATCTAATAGTTTGTGTAGTTAGAAATAAGAGCGATACTTTCAGAAAGCACATGTTACTGTTAAGGAATCACTACCAATTTATCCGTGGCCTTGACATTGTTTGGATTTCGAGCCAATCATAGAGTGGTAGACATTCATTGAATTATGACATAGTTTCCATAGCAAACCTATACACTACAACTGCAGAAAGTAATCGCGAATTCAACATTATTTTAACAGCAATGTAAAAAAATCTCAGTAGTATTCAGAGAAGAATTCTCTGAGCAACGTAATATGACCAGTGTTCGAACTTTAACGGTAGACCCATAGACAATCACCATGGGAAATAGCGCAGGTCTATGGGAATCATTTACTTCATAGACCAACTTGTTTGTCAAGTCCTCACCTATGCTTTAATATTCAAATAAGGTACTGGGGGGGGGGGGG
>NW_018480059.1:736186-750058 GCF_002113885.1 Mizuhopecten yessoensis | reverse complement strand
TTTGTGCACTCGGAGTATCAGTGGAAAACATGTGCATCATGATTTAGTGCTGAAGATATCAATACCGCTAGAAGTAGTCGCTATTTTTCTATACTAAATTTGCGTTGAGAAAATGTCTGAAATAAATTCTCAAATACACGTACAAATTTCATGTGCTTGATAAATGCCTAAAACTGCCTTGTCATTAGGGGAAAAAGACACGACTTCTGTTTCTTTAAGAAAGACTTTCAAATAGGTAAAAACAATTTCATGAAATAGACAAAGAGTGCAAAACCAATTGTTACAACAACCAGATAGAATAATGCTGCTATGGAATCAGTGGTTTAGGTACAATGTAAAAGAGAATAACACTGTTTCTCAGATAGTGTTTACTGAACTATCATTTCAAACAGTAGAGACCAACATTTTAACAACTGTTCAACATTCAAGAATTCAAATGCTAACATCGAAACAAAATTGAGGTTGTAAATTATCAAAGAAATACCTTAAATGAGATTAAATACATCCAGCTAATTTATGTCAATGCCTCATCTACATTAATGAAAGCAAAACTGTGTGTACTATTTTGAAGCAAGACAAAGTAGTACTTACAGCTGCCAATATTGTCAATCATCTTTTATGTGGACACTTGCAAACACCATTCTAACACAACCGTTTGTAAAATGTACAGAGGAAAAATTAATATATTTGATATACCCTCTTTAAGAGAAGTAGTAAAACCGGCTAAGGCTATCATATTTCAAATTACAGAATAACATTGGCTTGCAACTTAACGTAACAACATGAAAGAACAATCTTAACAGTTGGAACACACCATTGTATATATACACTTTATAAGTGTCATAAGATTATAAAAACCTTGAACTCACTCAAATGAACAATTTGCCAATCTATGAAACATATTTTCCCAGACTCAAATCGGCTTAGATTACAACCATGTATAACAATTTAAATAAAGAAATTGCCATTATACCTATGGTTGTATCAGATACATATCAATATGTTCCTCATTCATGTCATTAAACAGTACTTATGATGATTAGGTGTATATTATACATACAGTTGAACAATCATCAAATATTGAATGCTTTGTTATCACAGACATTCCAACGATCCCAAAATAAGCATGTGTTTCTTCAATCTGATTAAAATCATATGTTACATGGCTTCGTTTACTTCGTACTTCACTTGAACATCTGAGTGTGCCGCGGTCAGGGTCACGTTCAGGTGACCTTTATATTTATAAATACTCATTAAATTTTGACCAATCAGAGATCCTCTTTCAACAGGGCGCTTGGGGTTGTAACAAATACGGCGGACATTGATGAGAATGATGCGAAAGTTCTGAAGTTGTTTGAGATTGATCGTCTGAAACCCAAACAGAAAAAGATATTCAAAGCTTTATTAGAGAAGAAAGACTGTATGGCAGTGTTGCCTACGCAATTATTACCCAATGGGTACGTTTTCCTTGGCGTCGTCGAAACGTCAGTTCCCGCCGCCATATTTGTTTCGGAAAACTAATATGTTTGATACCCCTCGCTATTTATCTATCAACCATGATATTCCGATACGCTGACAAACTTTTGGCAGCGCGCCTCTGATTGGTTCATCTAAAGGTCACTTGAACGTGACACTGACCGCGGCACATTCAGATGCTCAGGCGGAGCCATGTAACAGATGATTTTAATCAGATTGGTGTTTCTTTGTTTTCATATCTGTACAGGATGTTTAAGACTTTCTTCAGGTTTTAAATATTGACTGTTGATAAAAAGGTTCACATGATCACATCATATCCCTTTCAGCATCATCTTTTCATGGGCACAATGTTGCACCTGTAAAATAAATTGAAACATGTAAGTCTGACAACCAAAACATCCTTAATAGATGTCCTTAGTTTCCTGGGGCTTATAGTTTCAGTCAGGTTAGTTGTGAATTCATATATCTCTCCAAATAGTATTAATTTTTCCTTCCACGAATTTGAACCGACACAATAAATCAAGCATTAAAATATGTCAAACATCACCAATAAGTCAGAAAATAATCCCAACTAATGTACATCTTTAAATGTTAAGACACTGAAGATTGTTTCTTGCCCTTTCAAACTGACCTGAAGATTGAATTCTAATAGTGGTCAAAATAACAACAAATAGACTATCATGATTATTGTATAAGTTATACATTAATCATGATAGTCACACCATCTTTCTGAAATAATGGAAAACATTAAAGGAATGAACTTCATTTTTCTTATTTATCTCCAAGTCATAAAGACTCACCCTAGTAATCCACGGCCACTCCAAGTTTTCGGCGTCAAATTTAAATGTGTATCTTTGTTGTTTCTTCTTACGATTACTTTCAATGGATTCTAAAAAATATCAAAACACACATTTTACCATTGAAAATTTTTGATATCAGAAATACAGTATTTATATCACATCACTTCTCTGTTAAAATTTTAAGACACTCATAGGAATAAATTGATAAAATTATTTATTTATTTCCGGGTTTATATTTCTCTTTCATTTTTATTAACTTTTTTGATAATGGGAGTCAAATCCATTTAATTTGAAACCTCAGATTAAAAACACAAGTTAAATAATGAGTTCTTTCAAATCGGAGAGTCAAATTTTATTTTACAAACAGTTTCAAAGGTCAAAGGAATGCCCTGATCAATACCAGCTAATAGTTTCCAGCTACACTTTAAATGGTTTCACCTTCACTTGACACAGATTTCACTGCATTTACAGTACTCTGGTTTTCTAACTTATTTCAGATGTAACACATCATTTTATTTGTCGATCAAAATAATTTGCAACAGTATAACCATGATATACCATCTGCAAATTTCTCATTTGCATATGAAGCCCAGATGACGATTGTTAATGACGTTATAACCACGATTGATCCTGACACGTCATGAAATTGATTACTAATGATGCCACAAACAATAGCATGATCCCGAAAGGTCAATGTAATTTTGCCTGACGTCACCAATCCACAGCAGAGTGAACCAGGATTTGAAGAAAATACTCAAAAATATCTTAAAATTGTCGTTTCTTTTGGTGGTTTTGGCTTTCATGAATTAGGATGTGGATAACCCTACTGTGTTATAAAACAGTATAATCATGATATTCTGTTGCAAATAATATACAGCAGGGATATCCCCAAAGTATTGGGCTGTTATTATTACAGATAAATGACACATGCATTTCTTTTAAAGCGTTCTCTTCCACTTCTTAAATACATATAATATGTATTGTATACTGATTTTTACAGCACAACCATTGAAATGTTTATGTGTGATGATTTAACACCCAAGTGAACGTTACTTTACAGGTCATTGTTCTAATGAAAGTGACAGAGTATATGGGAAAGTCACTGCTGAAACACCAGAAGACATATCATTATACAACCCCGGCAGATGTAATGGGGACGTAAATATTAATTACATAGCATTTTACATAATACTTTTAATTTGACTGTCTTGATACAATATTAACTCATTCACCCCTGAAATTTCATAATGAACTATTCGAACCTATGAGTTGAAAGAGTTCAAATGTGTCTCCAGGGGTGAGTGAGTTAAAAAAAACAGTGTGGAGAACAGTAACTAAGTGTTCCCTACATAAAAACCTAACTTACATCTTTACTGTGCTGGACCACTGATGCGATGTTCAGCAGTGACTGGAATTTACTTGCAGTGATGGAACCAAATTGTACAATGGAATCTCCAACCTTCAAGCCCTGTAAAAATGATACCTGAATGTATAACAATGGAAAGCAGACCTGTTGTTTGTAACCCCGACAGGCGAGGAAGGTCACATGGGCGTTACATATACAAACGTACATGTATATTGATTATAATACAGTATACACATAAATGTAGGAAATTGCATCAAAGCTAAAAATAATGATTAAATACCAGTAAGATATATGAAATGTTAAGAAATTTAGGTTATACACAATCAGAGAAGTGAATTTGACAACTATGTCTTTTTTATCATTGATAAATTAATGTGTTGACAAGTACCAGTATATGACAGGAGATCACTCTCCCTTCCTCACTGATATTGTGTGGAACTCCTTTATTTTGAATAAATTGGGGCTACTTCATTTGTCAGGAAGCCGCCATTTTCTGTGCCTCCATGGATTAAGACGTTTGTCCCCTTCCTTTTGTTGTATAAACAGACATAATGGACTCCAGTTATGTTCCATGTTTCATCATGTTGTTCTAAACGCTAATTTATACAGTCAAGAGTTTACATATCTGAGAAAGGTAGAGATGTAAATATTAGATAATATCAACCTTTAAAGAAATCTTTACAACACTCACTGCCTCAGATGCTGGGGAGCCCTCATCAACTCTGTCAACTTCAGTAAAGGGAGACAACCTCTCCGCCAAGGAATGCGACTGTACAGATTGATCATCATCAGTGTCCATGGCTTCACCTTTCTGCTTGCGAGCTTCAGCGTGGATTTTATATAACTCTTCTTCAATCTCTGTCATTAACACTTTATGATCATTCTGTAAACCTATTTAGAACACAAACAGGTGGAAAATGAAAGGTATACAACATTAATTTTTATCATTTCTCTTTAAAAGACCAGGCTGCACGATCATCTCAAAATCATTAAACTTGACCACAGTACACCCATTGCAGTGGTTTTAAAAATTTATTATTTCATTCTTTCTAAAATAATTTGGATGACTTAAATTATACCAAGTTAAATAACTTCAAAAATATAAATAAATTGCTTGGATATCCTTAAGAATATTTTTATTTAAAAAGGTCTAATATATCAATCCTAACACATATCATAAAATTCTCTTCAGAAATACTCTTGTATTCATACAACAAAGGGTCCTAACCCATTGCTACTTTTGAGTTTGAATAATCACATGAGACCTTGTTTATCTACTGAAGTTATCAATTACTTGGAAAGATAATGAGTTGTCTTTAAACTGTGCCCAAAGAAAAGTAATGGTATTGTAACTCATTGTATTATTTAATGCCCAGCCTGAATGATAGTAGAGAGGTCTTTATAGAGAAAATTGTGGACTGTATCGATGTGCGCTCCTATGTTGCTTTTTCGTTCTTGGAAGAGACTGATCAAGCCAATTTTCTTCTTGGAGATCGAACTAACGTGACTTTACAGGATGATGAATGGGAAGAACTAATGGTAACAGTTGCCAAAGACATCAAGCTGCTCTTGGAAAATACGAACTCTGCTCTAAAAAGCTTATGTTAATTTGTTGAATTTTATTTTAAATGTTAATAATCTCTTATGTAACAGGAAATAAAGAATGACTGTCCGTCTGTCTATGAATTGATAAATTATACAATAAAAAAATAAAAATGTTTCTTTTTTATGGGAAGAAACGTGAAACAAAACTGTTACAGGGCTAGCATACACCATTAGTTACAAAGCACCTTACCACAATACACTGACCAAAAAATCAGTGCACTACCAATTATTGAGAACACATTGACTTTTTGCAGATAATAAAGTTTGACAATAATGTCATTTCAGATATTTGCTTCCACAACAAAATAGGTTTATAACCTTCAATATGGCAATAAGATTGGAAGGGATACATGAATATTTCGGATCAATTTCTGCTTCTGTTAAACTTACAGATGACCTGATGTCTGGAATGTCTGACCGAGTAAACATCAATGTCTGCCCGTGGGAAACCCTCCTCGTCAACCAGTGGCTCCTTCAGACCAACGCCTTGTTGCTGCAGAAGAAATGTGATAACTAGATTGAACATAGCAAAATCCAAACAATGATCACAAGAATTCAAAATTCAGTTAATTTTGGAAACATGTTATCTCAAAACAAGAGGCCCAATGGGCCTGAATCACCCACCTGGTATTAATCTCACACTTGTAAACCTAAAAGTGGACTAAAATACAGATACAGGCAGAATATCAGTGTTTGATTTATAAGAGGCCTATTAAAGGATTTAAACATATGACGCCTGTGACCTTGAATGTTGAACAAGGACCTTAGGTTGAACAGATTTTGGTCTTCCAACCCAGCATACTTTTGCCCTGAACCCTTTGGTTGTACAGAACAAGTCATTTAAAGACTTAAACATATATTCACCACTGTGACCTTGAATATGGGCGAAGGTCATTCATTTTAACAAACTTGGTAGTCCTTCATCCCAGCCTGTTAATGACCAAATATCATCACCTTGGCCTTTTGCTAATTGAGAAGAAGTTGTTTAAAGGTTTTAAACATATTTGACCCATGTGACCTTGAATATATGTCAAGGTCATTCATTTGAACAACTTTGATTGCCCTTTATCCCAGCATGTTACTCGCCAAATATCATTATTCTAGGCCCCTTGGTTATTCAGAAGCAGTTTAAAGGTTTAAAACATATTTGACCCATATGACCTTGAAAGGGGGTCAAGGTCATTCATTTGAACAAACTTGTCAGCCCTTCATCCCAGCATGCTACTGGCCAAATAGCATCATCCTAAGAATTTCGGTCATTGAAAAGAAGTTGTATAAAGGTTTTAAACATGTTTCACCATTTTGACCTTGAACATTTGTCAAGGTCATTCATTTGAACAAAAATGGTAGCCCTTCATCACAGCATACTATTGACCAAATAGCATCATCCTATGCCTTTTGGTTATTCAGAAGAAGATGTTTAAAGGTTTTGTACATATTTGACCCCTGTGAACTTGAAAATAAGTAAAGGTCATTCATTTGTACAAACTTGGTAGCCCTTTGTCCTAGCATGTTACTGGCCAAATATCATTATCCTAGGCCTCTTAGTGATTCAGAAGAAGTTGTTTAAAGATTTTTTAAGACAATTGACCACTGTGACCTTGAAAATGGACGAAGGTCATTCATTTTAACAAACTTGGTAACCCTTTACGTCAGTATGCTACTGGCTATATATCTTAACATTTGACCCATGTGACCTTGAAAGTTGGTCTAGGTCATTCATTTGAACAAACTTGGTAGCCCTTCATCACAGCATGCTATAGGCCCAATATCAGTACCCTGGGCCTTTTGGTTATTGAGAAGAAGTTGTATGAAGATTTTACGACATTTGACCCATGTGACCTTGAAAGTTGGTCTAGGTCATTCATTTGAACAAACTTGGTAGCCCTTCATCACAGCATGATACAGGCCCAATTGATATTAGTACCCTGGGGCTTTTGGTTATTTAGAAGAAGTTTTTTGAAGATTTTAAGACTTTTAACCTGTGTGACCTCGAAAAGTGGGTCAAGGTCAGTTATTTGAACAAACTTGGTAGCCCTTCATCCCAGCATGCCACTGGCCAAATATCATCACCCTAGGCCTTTTGGTTATTGAGAAGAAGTTGTTTAAAGTAAAATATTGATGCCGGACGCTGGACGACGCACCACGGCATAATTAAGCTCACTTGGCCCCTTCGGGCCAGGTGAGCTAATAAAAACTGTACTGGATCATTAATGCGTCAATGTGACTGACAAAATATTTCAATATTTGTGCAAAGATAAAACTTGAAATGCTACCACCAATATGTCCAATATTCTCCAAAACCACTGACAATACCTCAACTAGTGTGTTTGAAGATAAAGCACTAAATTAACATCATTCTGTATGTAAATGTACATATATTTGTGTGTGTCACAATTGATTTACATGTGTATAGCGGAACTGGACTGGGTCAATCGCCGGAGACCAGGTAGTTCAATTGGTTAGAGCAGTTGTCTAGAGTTCTTAGGGTCTGCAGTACGAACCCCATTCTGGCTGTGCATTTTTTCCGCTTCTGTTACACATGTAATTGTATAACAATATTTAAAAGACATGTCAAGAAGTCAAAAAATCAGTAAGGCTTATAGGTCATTAGGAGCATGCCATTAACTGCTTTAGAATAATTAACTGAACTATTGTAAATTGTACAAATATAAAATTTGAGGTAACATATATAGAAGTGGATGTTATGCATCGTTATTGGTAGTCATAAGTATGCTGGACACTACACAAGGATATTTTAGATGTTTATAAGCCATCGTCTGTAAACTGACACAAAAATTACCGGAAGTTCATCCGGAAAACATAAGAACTAATCACTGATTAAAAACACGCATAAATATACAGTTTTGCTTAATGCTCTTTTTTTTCCCTCAAAATGAACCCATACCTGAAAAACAGTGATATATTTCATTCATTAACCGGTCTATTTTGTAGACTGACAAATGTACAGAATATAATGAGACATAATTCACCATTAACCAAAACCTATATAAAGACTGCACAAAAAAAAAAAATAACATATATTTTATTATAACTAAATAAATTAAATAAATAAATTTATAAAATTTCATGAATGCATTCAAGTTGACATAAAAAATCAATAGAAAATCATGTTGTTGTTTTTTAAATTGATTTGATAATTAATTTGACGATCGAAGAATTTTTTTTCAGGGCACTGTGGAGAAATTCTTTTTAGTGTATTCGAGTTATCTTTCTTTGAACACTAAAATCAAAATAGACACACGGAAACATATGACGGCTATCTCCGATAGGAGAAATTGGTTAAAAAATGTTTGTTCTGATCTTTAAAAAAAAACAGTTTTAAGTTGCTAGTTTTTTTGTTTCTATGAGAAGATAGTATTCATGTTTATGACAGTAACCCGTAATTTCAACAGTTTTCTGCCGATATGAGTACGAAATATCGACTGCTACGTAGTGCGCGGAAACCGATAACGCGAGGATATATTATTCACATTTACATTTCAGTGTTGTTTTTTTAGTCTAGCTTCAAACAGTCAAACACCAACATATATTTAAGTATCACGCTCTTTGGGTGCGGAAATATGCAACTATAGAAATGAAGACTGGAGAGTAGAATCCCTTGTGGTAACGAAACATTACATTGTACTACTACATACGTTGTAGTAATGACCACCTTCATCTAATTGAAGAGTTTCGTTTGTCATCCTTGCGTGACATTTATACCAAATCGTAATTTTCACGTTTGCTTTACAAACAGTTGTTAAACACCTACTGAATCAAGGACATCATTCAATGCTTTGATTTCAGCTTCAAGATCAGTTTTCCTTTTCATCAAACGATTCATATTTTCCATGGAGGCCGCCATCTTTAATAATGATAATAGCCGGACTAGAGCTGGACACAAAAATGCGGATTCGAGCATCAAATCTTGGCTCGACACACTCGCGTAAAGCTAGCATTTATATATTCACCCTGATGATAAATATCCTTTTGAAACGATAAAATTCATTTTGTCTGTTAAAGTACCAGTGCTAATCACACAGTCTGATATTAAAGAAACTGTTTAGTAACAGTTATATTTAATTTAAAGAAGGTGTGAAGAATTAACGTTCTTGTAAACAAAAAAGGAGATAAACAAATACGTTTTGATGGGTTGGAGTGCGGTTGCTTGTCTTGCAACACTTTATTAATAGTAAATTTTCAAATATAATAAGGTATGATGATTGCTTACAGAAGATAAACAGTGGCGAGCATCAGTGAAACCCCTGTCGTGAGCCCCACTTTGTGCACAAGCCGCAAAAGTTAGGCATTTCAGCAGAACAAATTTTCCTACAGTTCGGCAATCAACTGAACACAATCTAAGTACGTCTTGAAATCAGAATGAAAATACATTTTAACTAAAAAGTTGTACAATTTCATCATTAATTGCATTCACAAAACATCACAACACGTGACAAAAATTGAGAACTGGGTTTAATTTTTCAACTTATTATGTTTATTTTGCAAGCTTGAATTTCATTAAAGATAGTTTTATGTGTAACTGAAGAACAAAATAATTCTTAAACAAGCGTATATGTTTCGGTAAAATATATCTTTTCCAACTGACATCATGATTTCTTTAACATAACGGGGGAAAAACTATAAAAAATGTTAAAAAAATAATCATCATAACACACAAAACCATTTTGTATCAGCTAGAGAAAGGAGAAGTGTATGGGGTGTGGGGTGAAGATGGGTGAGGCGGGGGGTTAAAAAGACATATTTAAGTCGGAATATACTCGTAGATATAGATTCTTTATCATATACTAGTAACTGATAATATAGTAGTCAGTTTTATACTAGTAATTAATAACTTTTTAAAATTAAAAATAAAAATACTGTTTAAACCATGTAAACGGAGATAAGACATTGATTTTATTAATCATGATATTCATTGATTTAAGAAAGAAATATCCAACCGATTTTCAAAAATCAGATCATTTTATTCTACTGCCGGGCCGGGTCACGATACATATAGCCTTTAAATACACGCTACGTATATGATACACTATACATTTAACATACCCGTTACATTACACACACACTATAAACGCACGAAGCATACACAATACAGACATGAACATACACAAACATACACTATACATACACAATACAGACATGAACATACACTTAATTACACGCTATGCTATCTACATTTGGGTACTTACACGATACATATAACTACACATATGAAGCATTCATTATACAAATAAGTAACATACAATATGAACGTGGAATACACATTATATACACGGGCATTTAATTACACGTTATGTACACGACACATACACGCAACATACACATACATACACGATCGATACACGTGAATAACTTTACACACACGATTTATACATAAAATGCAAGATACAAACAAGATCACGGTATGCACGATGCAAATATTTCGATGCACATGTAAGTTACATACATGGTACACATGCTATAATTCATTAAACATACACGTTACATACACAAACATACACTATACATACACAAACATACACTTTACATACACATACACGCCACATCAGCAAACAAGATATAAAAAACGTTACACTCGCGTTACATTAAATTAAATAAATTGCAAAGGAACATTGAATCGGAAACGTAAAGGTTATATAAACTTATTTGTGTCATAAATAAACCGAAGCTTGGAATGTTTTGTTTGTTTCCCATATCTATCTCCCTTTGATAAATTTGAGGAAATAGATATCGTTATAATGAGAATAAAAATCCTTATAAGTAACGTTGGGGTTTTATACCAATTGGACTCGGTGTTTGAGGCCAACAACACGTGTGTAGGACTTTTAAACATATTGCATGCCGAGATATTTCCTCGTGATTGCTGAGTATTTTTTTATTTAACGGGAGGCGTTAACGTTACAGAGAACCACCACATCTAGCAGAATAAAGACGCCCTGGCGTGGGAAACACTTATATATGGAGAGCTAAAAGGGAAGCTCGTACCTTCTGAAGCAGGCAGAAATTTATGGAACATTTGAGAATTTTAGCTCACAAATATTCTCTAAGTCTATGTTCAGATTAGTTTTTGAACTCTTGCAATTCATTATTTTTGCAGTTCATTATTTTAGACGATTTCAATAAAAATCGATTTTATATATATATTTGTTCAATCGTTCAATACTGTTGTATTTTATCAAGTGTAGCGAAGTTTGGTCACAAGTTAATTCTATGCACAATGTGGCAACTACCTGTATGTTCTCAAACAATTTGTTAACATAACCAGCAGATAGTAGGCAATGTTTATAGGTTTTAGTCGAAGGCATGTGGTGTTCTATAAATGTTTGTGTATGTATAGTGTATGTGTGTGTATGTATAGTGTATGTTTATGTATGTATAGTGTATGTGTGTATATGTATAGTGTATGTTTGTGTATGTATAGTGTATGTTTATGTATGTATAGTGTATGTTTGTGTATGTATAGTGTATGTATAGTGTATGTTTGTTTATGTATAGTGTTTGTTTGTGTTTGTATAGTGTATGCTTGTGTATGTTTGTGTATGTTTGGGTATGTTTGTGAATGTATAGTGTGTGTTTGTGTATGCATAGTGTATGCTTGTGTATGTATAGTGTATGTTTATGTATGTATTGTGTATGTGTGTATATGTATAGTGTATTTTTGTGTATGTATAGTGTATGGTTGTTTATGTAAAGTGTATGTTTGTATGTATAGTGTATACTTATGTTTGTATAGTGTATGTTTGTGCATGTTTGTGTATGTTTGTGAATGTAAAGGGTATGTTTGTGTATGTTTGTGTATGTTTGTGTATGTATAGTGTATACTTATGTATGTATAGTGTATGTTTGTGTATGTATAGTGTATGTTTATGTATGTATAGTGTATGTGTGTGTATGTATAGTGTATGTTTGTGTATGTTTGTGAATGCATAGTGTATGTTTGTGTATGTATAAAGTGTATTTTTGTGTATGTTTGTGTATGTTTGTGTATGTATATTGTATGTTTGTGTATGTATAGTGTATGTTTGTGTATGTTCATGTCTGTATTGTGTATGTATAGTGTATGTTTGTGTATGTAAAGTGTATGTTTGTGTATGTATAGTGTATGTTTGTGTATGTAAAGTGTATGCTTATGTATGTATATTGTATGTTTGTGTATGTATAGTGTATGTTTGTTTATGTATAGTGTATGTTTGTGTATGTTTGTGTATGTTTGTGTATGTAAAGTGTATGCTTATGTATGTATAGTGTATGTTTGTGTATGTATAGTGTATGTTTATGTATGTATAGTGTATGTGTGTGTATGTATAGTGTATGTTTGTGTATGTAAAGTGTATGCTTATGTATGTATATTGTATGTTTGTGTATGTATAGTGTATGTTTGTGTATGCATAGTGTATGTTTGTGTATGTATAAAGGGTATGTTTGTGTATGTTTGTGTATGTTTGTGTATGTAAACTGTATGCTTATGTATGTATAGTGTATGTTTGTGTATGTATAGGGTATGTTTGTGTATGTATAGTGTATGTTTGTTTATGTTTGTGTATGTTTGTGTATGTATAGTGTATGTTTGTGTTTGTAAAGTGTATGTTTGTGTATGTATAGTGTATGTTCGTGAATGTATAGTGTATGTTTGTGTATGCATAGTGTATGTTTGTGTATGTATAAAGAGTATGTTTGTGTATGTTTGTGTATGTTTGTGTATGTTTGTGTATGTTTAGTGTATGTTTGTGTATGTATAGTGTATGTATAGGGTATGTTTGTGTATGTATAGTGTATGTTTGTGTATGCTTATGTATGTATAGTGTATGTTTGTGTATGTATAGTGTATGCTTGTGTATGTATAGTGTATAAGTGGAAGGATACATAAGCATTTTTAGATACTTTGGTTTTTCGCTGCATGTAGTTAAAGTTATCAATCAACTGAATATTACTTTCCTTCAGTTATGATCTGAAACCAAAGGGAAATTTTTTATTTTTGGATTTAACGTAAAACAGTAGTTTGGCTGCCTCTGACCTGAACGGATACGGGGCGGCGCTGTTTCAATCAGCTGATTGTGAAGTGGGCGACATGAGAGGCACAATTAGGGCAATCGTATATTGACGTCTACACCAACAGGGACATGGTAATATTATTTACACATTTTAAAGGATAATCCTATTGAAATTGACTTAAATCTATTGTTGCTGTATGCTTAATATGTGTATCTTTTTCATGGGCAGTACAAAAAGAGCAAAACAATCATCTAAATAACGTTTATAAGAAATAGTGTTTTGGAAACTTTTGAAACTTTGACCTCTGTTGAGGGGTTCTTTATTTTTATGTGAAGCGTTGACCTGCTATGCATGTCCTCCTATCCATCTATACTTACACCATGCATGTCCTCCCATCCATCTATACTTACACCATGCATGTCCTCCTATCCCTCTATACTTACACCTTGCATGTCCTCCTATCCATCTATACTTACACCACGTATGTCCTCCTGTCCATCTATCCTTACACCATGCATGTCCTCCTATCCATCTATACTTACACCACGCATGTCCTCCTATCCATCTATACTTACACCATGCATGTCCTCCTATCCATCTATACTTACACCA